>NW_026623997.1:196673-210880 GCF_030028575.1 Malurus melanocephalus | reverse complement strand
CCACTGTGTTATGGGATGATGCTGAACGTGCTGGCACCCGGCAAGTTTGCTCACCTGAACTACTGGGGCAGCACTCAGCAAACTCGTGTGGCTGCAAGGGCTTGTGCAGGGAAAATTATCTGAGTGGATGAAGCTCAGACTTGGGCACAAAGCACTCGTGTGGCATGAACCCAAAACCTTGAAGGTTTTCAGTAATTGTGCATGTAAAAGTGTGCATATTTGATGAAATATCTTCTCTTCAGTAACAATCTGTGAGTGTCATACAGGTGTTAGAAGCTGCTGTCTATTTGAAAGCTATCCTAGGATTTATTAAAACCTTCTAACTTGATTTTTCCATATCAAACACTTTTGCAGAATCCCAAACAAAACTCATATTGAGCAAGTGAAAAGCCCAGTTAGTGTATGGTTTTTTTCCACACTCATAGCACAATGACCCCCAAAAGCTCAATAGTCAGAACCGGACAAGTGTGTGGGCAAAAGCWTTTATCTCACTTGGCTTCTCAGTATATTACCTATGAGTGATTTATACCCCTCCTTTCCATTTCTCAGGAAAAACAAGATGATTGTGGGTGAGCTTTTGTTTATGAATAAATACAAGAGTTAGATTTCGACCAAAATGTGGGATTCAGCAGTGCTTTCTTGGCTGCATCAATAGCTGGAGAGGCTGAGTGTTGTGTTCATATCAGTTGTTACAATCTTGMAGCACATTATCCATTACCAAAGCAATTTATCTGAAAAGAAAAATAAATAGCTGAGGCAGGGTTCCCACGGGTCCTCAAGGGCTTAAATATATCTAAACTCTCATCTCATCCAAGCATTTATCTAAGCATGAATTAACACTGGATACAGTCAGGATTTTGGGGACAGCTCCAGACATACACCCCTCACACCACCTGGTACATWTGCAGGTGGAAAAGACAAATTCTGATTGTCTTGCTGACAACTTATTTTAAAACCAGAGTTGTTTTGTGTCTCTCCAAACAGTGAAGTGAGTAAACTATCTAAGAAACAAATGCAAATTATTAATTCTTTGCACTATGGATGCGGTCCATGTTTGATCTCTAATAATACACCACAAATGCAGAATGCTAAAAAATGAAGCAGTAACTGCATGGGGTCTCTGGTGTTCCAGAAAGCTTATTTGGGTGACATAAAAGAGATCTTCATATTCAGAGTTTTCTAAAGATTTATTTTAAAGTATCTTCATAGTTCTAAAGCAGCATAATGAAAACATTTTTGWATCAGGAATTTCTTGTGTTTTAAGAATATTCTGGGTGGCATTCATACTCTCAAAGAATACAGAAGAAAGGGAATCGGCCATTAGTTCAGTTATTAATTTGGTTTTTTTTTTTTCAAATTTGGGATACCTTGTTATTGTATGTTACTTTGTTTTCTAGCCCTTGGACTGCAGTTTTGTCTTCTGCTGATGGAAGGCACGGTGTAAAAAATGCTTACTGAAAGGTAGACTTTTTCTGGCAATATCTTCTCCAGCCTTGCTATGAATCATTCAGGGCCCTAATCTTATCCAAGAATGTTTCAGCTTCTGAAAGACAAAAACAAAATGCTGATTAAACCTAAAATCTGTATAAAATCAATTATTGGGTGTTTGCTTATGCTGGAAATAATTCTGTGCACAGATGTGCATGGCAAATCTGATATCCCTTTACTCTTCAATTAYTACTTTACCAAGGTAAGTACCTGCACTGATTACTCCATATTTGCAGTTGGGATTTTAATAAATGGACAAGATTTTAAGGAGTAACAACTCTGGAACAAGGAGAATAACAATGCAAAATACGTGTGTACAGAGCAGGACCACTGTTTGATGTACAGCATGCTTCCCAGGGGAGTGAAAGTTGTGCCAATGCTTTGGGTAATTTTTTTGGGCTGGTTTGTTTTATTTTCTATTAAGAGAGCYAGGCTAAGGCATGCTGCAGCCAAGGAGGTAGCTGATGATATGTTTTTTGCCTTGCTGAGAGGCAGCCCAAGTGCCAAGAGTCGCTGGAGCCCGAGTTGCAAAATGCTGCTGCTGTGTCAGAGGCCCTACACAGAGCACTATTGTGTGTAATTTGTGAGTATGGCTGTCTGGAATTGGCTGTGAAAGGGAGCTGGGAAGAGGTTTTGGTCAGTTGTCCAGTGTATTTATGAGCTGGAGGGTTTTTAGCTCCTGTGAGTTATTCACGCCGGAGCARCAAAGCCGTTGTGTGTATTGGATCACGGAGAGGGATTTGAGAACAGCAGAAATGATTAATCCTTGTGTGTACTAAATTCCTCCCCAAGAAGATGGTTCTCAGTGTAAATGTCAAGAATCAGATCTGGAGAGGGTGRCAGGGATATTGTGACACGGTATATTGCCTGGCTTTAAACACGGCCCTGTGTTTAAATAACTGAGATTTCTCGGTGTCTCTGAGCAAGGCTGGGGAAGCCTGGTGAAGGTTTTTTACCCCAGCCAAAGGTTTGCAATGCACTTAGTACTCTAGACAGCAAGTTAGTTATGCTATGGGGAGATACTTCCATGCAAATAAACTCTTGAAGAGGAAAAATTGAAATTTTTAATAACTTTCTGCACATTATAAAATATAGCTGTAGCAGCCTGGAGTCAGATCTGCAGCAGTTCTTTTTTTTTTTTTCACTCAGTATTGGTTTGTGAAAGCACGTAGTGGAGCTGTGGCAGTGCTGGGCTCAGTGCTCCTCACCCGAGGCTAGTCAAACCACCAGCTCCCAGGAGGATTGTGCCTCTGACTGCTGGAGGCTCCTGCTCTGGAGCTATTGTGCTCCAAATGAAACCTGGATTCCTTTGAGATGGCAGAGGTGAGAATGGTTTGAGGCTTCTCCTGGATTATTATTGGACACATCCTAAAGCACTTTCCAGTGTGAGATGGTTTTGTCTGTGGGCTTTGACTGTGAAGCTAGGAAGTCTTTTTTCTCCATTATTCTTTGTTTCAATATTTAAAAAGGGGAAAGTCTTCAAAAGGAAAGTTTGAGACTTAAATTTGGTATTTTCTCCTTGGTGTGTGGCTCAGCTCATAGCTTGGTACCCGCAGCAATCTTTTGCTATCAATAACAGTTACTTTTCTATGTAATGGTYCTATAATTAATTACACCACTTTAACAAATCTTTTTAATTAAAACTGCTTTTCCAAACAAACAAACAAAAAAGAAAAGACCTCTTACTGTGTTGCAGGCTTTCTACTGACTTATTTGTGTGCTCTTTTGTAGGCAGATCAGAGGCAGAGTACAAAATAATACTGGAAAGACATGGTTTTGAACATATGTGTGGTTAATGGAATTCCCTCGAGATTGTCTTGGCAAGGCTGTGTGATGTGTCTTATTGTCCAATAGGGTGCATGGATGTGCCTCAATGGATAAATGTATGTTTATTACAATTTTATGTCCGTCTGATGTAGCAGTTCCAGGTATAAATGGCAACAGAGTGCCTCTGAGTGATTCTTCTGGTTTTTAGATATGAGCATTTTTTTTCTGTCCTGTTTTGAGGGAATATAGGGGTCCATGATGYGTGGGAGTTACCTTATTTTTCTATTTCTTTTCAGATTTCATTTTAAATTGGATGGCTGAAGTCAAAAGCACCTGAAATTACTCCCTCAGTTTAACAGCAACTTTATTCATCAGTGCTTCTAACCAGCATGCTTTGTTTAGATTTTGGTAAATCTTGGCTTTATTTGCTTTTTTTTTAAAGGTATCATGCAATATAGAAGTAACAAAACTGGCTTTTAAACATGCTCTACTTAAAATAGTTTAGTATTGGAAAAGAACTCTGTGCAGACTGCTGTCATATTTCAGACGTTTAAAAGAAAAACTGATCCRCTGTTACCACCTCCTTGTAGAAATATGATGGTTAGCTTGAGAAATCTAACAACATAAAAACATGCTGTTATTATTTTTATCTTGGATTCAGAACAAAAATAGGTGTACAAGCTCTATGTGTACGCTTTTAGCACAAACTCGAGTGAGTTTGGCACAGGTGRAAGCCTGACCATGTAAAGAAGGATCTTGGCACTCGGTGCAGGTTTTCTTTTGGTGTCACACGAGGAGGAGGGAGGAATGAATAATCATCAAAAAGAAGATGATAAACAGTCAGCTGATAGAAGTTCAGCTGATCCTGCCAGGTACAGGCAAGGGCTGGGCCTATTGGTTTCAAAAGGCAGTGAATGAAGAAGGAGAAAAAGGAGCTTTTGTTACTCTAAAAGGCACGTTACATGAAAGAAATTAGAAATGATAACTCAAGGTGGGATGCAAATTTACAATGGAGATGTTTAGAAATAATTTTCATGACTTAGTACAGAAAAATCATCACTTAAACATATTTGGATATAACTGTTTACCTGGAAAATWTTTTAATGCTCTTAAAGGATAATATACCTGTCAATTTTGCTGCACTTTGGTGTGTTAATTAATGGTTGTAAGGAAAATAGTGACATGCAGAAGCAGTAGGGGAATTAGGAAGTGGTATGTAAGCTCCAGAAGTGTAGGAATAAGTTATTTATGAAAAATTTTAATGCTTCAAAATTAGCATGCYTTTTGCATGTTTGGTTCAGTTTCTTAGAGAACATAATCAATCCCAACAACCTCTCTCAGGATTCTATCAAAGTGTAATCCCTCCATGTGGGAAGCTGATTAAGGTGGTGCTACGTAAGAAAGTTGCCTCAGTTCAGATGAAGTCAGAACTTTTCACATTAACAGGGGTTTGATTTTTTTTTTTGTTTTAATAAATCACTGCTATAAACTCCTGTCTCTGCAAGTCTTGTGTAAGTCTGTCTCGAATGCTTTAATAGCATTTTAATGTTCCAGTTGCACAAAGCTCTTTTCTGCCAGTCAAAAATGTTCCCAGTGATGTACTTGGTTTGTTCTTCCAAGAGACTGAAGAGTAACCAAGCTCTGATGAATTACTCTTGCATTGCACTGGTGATTCCTGYACTTGGAAGATTGTCTTCTTGAATTAACATCTCAGTTTGTCACTCTGCCTKTGGGCAGACACTGCTTTGTAGGAAGAGCTAGAAAATGTGGGATTTCTTTAATTTCTTGCTTCTTTCTTTGGTGAGCTTCAGAAAAAAAAGGCTGCATAAAAGGAATTATTTTTTTTCTGAGGTTTGGAATCTTCTTCTTCCTTCAGACATTCTGATTTTTATTGTTATTCAGAGCATGGTGGGCACATGCAAGACTTCTACAATGAGAACTTGTATTTGTTTTCACTTTTTCTGTTTGCCCACCAATGTTGCATCCTTGTGTCCTCTTGCTCTATAAATAACATGCTGCTGACCTGATTCTAAAGCCCCAATTTCTTTCATTCATTATGAGACAAGGGGAAGATTAATTATTGTATTTTTCTTTAATATCAGTTTTCCATATGCAAATTCTCATATTCAAATTTATGCTTTGATTTATTTTGCTGCTTAAAAAGTCATGAATTTTTGTTTCCAGAAAACCAAAGCGAGAACTCACTTTCATTTCACGTGCATGTTCTCATTAAAAGATTGTTGGGAAAAATATGAAACTAGCATTTAGTAGCGGGTTGTGCCTCCAGTGACTTGCAGAATCCCACTTCCTCTYGGTAAGGTTTTGTTCTGCTGGTATCAGATTCTCTTGCAATATGGTTTCTCTGTGCAGTAAGGCTCAGCCTCAACAATACTAGAACTGTTGCTGACTCTTACTTTCTGGGACTCAGCTCTGGTTTTATTGACCATCTTTAACAGAGGTGATTTGGGCTAGATGATACCAAAATCCTTTTTCTTTCTTTTTTTTTTTTTTTTTTTTTTTTTTTTTTTTTTTTTTTAATCTATGCTAGTACTTCTTTCTAGTGCAGCTGCAAATTTTCCTAGTAAACAATGACATTTGTCTTGTATAATAGCTCCCTCAGTATCTTTTAAAATAGAAAAATCACATATATAAGTCATATATATGTATTATATAAATTTATTTTATATATATTTATATATATAGATATATTTATTATTTATATATTTATTATATAAATTGAGATTTGGTGATCATGTCTCAAAACATCCCACTAGATTTAAAGTATCTTGATCTGTAGATGTTTTTATTTTATCTCCTTTCCTTGAGTGATCCAGGATCCAAAATCAAGCCCTACTTTCTTTAAAGCTGGGCTTCCCAAACCTGCTGTCCCCCCACTCCTCATTTCCTTTTTTCCCCCCTCAGTCCTCCTCCAAATAGCTATTATCAAATGATTCAACAGTGTTGTCATATGATTCACCTCACCTACAGTGCCAAATATTTCAAACACATTATTTCAAATTTAGACAAATGCAGCAACTTTTCCTTTTCACTTAACATCTGGACATGTYATGGAATGCTTTTAGGAAAGACTTATTTTCTTAATGAATTCAGACTTAATAAATCTAAAGGYTATACTTATTGTTTGCCTTCCTACACAGTGCTCAACTACTTGCTTTCACCTTATCCCTGGTCAATTTGTCTCGGAATAAGAGTCTTCTCAAAGAAATCTTTTTTTCCATCTGAAAAAAACTTCAAAATAAGGGTCTCCAAATTCTTCTGTTGTCTGTGGAGGTTTGTGTGAGATATTTATGTATACACACACACACACACACACACACACACACACACACACACACATATATATATATATATATATATCCATATATCTACTAGATCCATATATCAAAGATAAGATACTTGCCAGTTTATTCTGGCAATCTCACTCCTATTTTTCTTCTTTTGGCACATTGGGCACCATTTTGATGCCTTTGGTCTTGTGCTGGTATCTTTTAGATTTCTAAYTGAAGTGCATGTAGTAGTTGCTCCCAAGAAACTCTAGGATAATATTCTTGTTTACCCCACAAGGATGCCCCCCAGGTATGCCTTCTGTAGCTTTTCATTTCTTTCTGCAGGCACACCATTTCTGAAATGACTTAAAACGATTGATGCAATGATTAAAATGTATTTCTGAATATCTTGATATGCCTCTTCATTTATGTCTTCCCATTTAATTTAATTATAAATAATTTGCTTCCCAGTTTCCATTTCCTTCATTTCATCTCTTTGCAATGGCTGCAGACAAGAAAAGGAACAATGTTAAATTCATTAATTTMCTTAAGCTTTTTATTTTCTTGGATGCTACTTGATATTGATGTGTTCCCTGGCAGTATTAATATTTTCCTTTTCAAGACTGTATTTCATGTACCAAAAAACCCACCCACCAAAACCCCCTACTGTTTGACTAGGAAATAAAATCCACTGCTTCCAGGGCAGAAATCGATGAGTAAATAATTTCCAGGGAGAAATGAATAAGTAAATAATTCCCAAAGATAAAGCTGAAGGATCCATGGTGTGTGCTCAGCCTTACCTCTGCTCCATGTTTTTGTCTCCTCAGCCACCTTGTTTTGCAAATGGCTTTGAGGGAGTAAAGTGCTTGAGATGCTCAGAAAATAATTGCAGTCCAGCTGTAAGTGCACTAAAACCCACAGACTTTGTGGTTTAGCTTTTTCCCAAGCCCATGAATTCCAACTGCAGAGAAAATGTTTGTGCAATGAAACAACAATTTTTAATACCAAATTTACTTGGAAATATGCAAATATTTTGCTGCTCCCGGGCTCTTTTGCTCTTCTGGTTTTAATACATTCAGCTATTTGAATSCATGGTTTRAATATAAAAATGTRGGGTGAATTSTGTGTTCTCYTTTTGTRGGTGYTGCTCTCAACYCTTTGCTGTAAATATAATGGTTGCMAGCTAAGAACAGGCAACCTCGATAGCAACACCAGCAGCATTTCTGCACAAAATGAGATTATCATGTACCCATCAAAAAACATGGAGTGCTCAGTGTCGCTGTGCTGAGCAAGAGGCTCTGAATGATTACAGGCTGTGAATGATTTGTTTGTTCTCATGTTAGAGTGACTACATCCCCCCTGAATGTCCATCTGTGCCATGGGATGAGGTGCCATCATCGTAACGCTGCGGCGTTGGTTCACTCCATGTGTTGCCCGATCAATGCATCAATGTCCAACTCTCTCCAAGACTCTTCAGCCTGCTCTTTCTTTGTCAAGACCATCTGCAGGAATATTTCAGCCCATGCAGACAAATGCCAAAAGTGCTAGAGCGTTCTATTTAGTCATACAAGGCTCTTTAGGAGATTTTAAATTGCTCTCATGCAAACTGATGTCACTCTACCCYGTGTCAGCAGGTTTGACAGGGCTTGCTGGCTGGTGACACTTCCTGAAATTTTAAAGGGTGAAGATCTTAKCAAAGCCAATCCAAATTCTAATTTTTTTAATTCTGTCTAGCTTGTGCACCTACCAGGCTGCAATGGAAGAGAAGAATTTGTGCATGATATAAATGTGTTTTGCCATTATCTAGGTGTTGTGTTCAAATGGAAGTTTTCAGAGAATGGAAACAAAAAATTGAACAATATTCATTTTTTTTCTGTATAAATGCTATCAAGAGGCTGGCCTCAGATTGCTCTGAAGCTTTGACAACCTTTGCTTGCATTGAAACACCTGATTGTGCCCCTCTCAGGTTTGGAGATCCTCTCACTGATGTTCTTGATCAAGCTTGGCTGGACTGCAGGGCTGGAGATTGACCAATCTGATGGAATAAGTCTTTTTTAATAACTAATAACCAGTTGCTACTTTTTTTCTTGCTGTCCTTTTCACCATGGGTTGAATATTCAATTCTAGCCTGTCCCCATGGGGAAGATTACCAGTTGCTGCTTGCATTTAATAGAACTCATCCAAATTTATTCTACATTAGGACTCTGAAGAGATTTGAAAATATAATTCTGGCCTTATCCTAAAAAAGAAAAGAATTCACTCGAGTCTTTGTTCAAGCTGAGGGACAATGAGAGTAGACGCACGATTATGTAAAATCTGGATTTTTATACACTAATTGGGAAGAAAAAGAAAACTTCTGAAGTATTTAAGTCAAAGGTTACCACAGTAAGATAAGAAGTAGAAAGAAATCAGTCTGCTAGGTTAGATAATGATGGACTCAGGCTGTTGGCCTTCTGTCAGTCTCAGTGTCATAGGAGGTGTTTTTGGTAAAGTAATATTGTTCAAAAATTCTTTGTTCAAAAGGACACAGACTGTGAAGTGAGAAAAAAAGTGTATCTGCTAATAACCAGACCCTGCTGAAGTGTGGCAGCAGAGATAGAAAACACACCAAATATATGCTGAAGGGACATGGGGCATTCCCTGCACGGTGATGTTTTATTTAGGTTAGTAGACAATATAAGTAGAGTTTTTTCTGTATTGACAAATACGAAACAGTGTGGTGAAACATGCTTGGGGAAAATACTTGGTTTCACAGTAAGTAATTTTGTAGGAGAATTTGTGATTTTCCTGAAGAGAGGATTAGGAAAGGTGCATGGCATTCCACCAGCCTGAAGAGTAGTGCTAGTTGGAGAGAGCCTGTTTTGTACTGATCCTGGTAGCTGTTCCTATTCCATATCTCATGGCAGTTAGTTTTTCTCTTTCTTAAAATTAAAACTTAATTTAGCCTGACACGAGTCACTGAACAGTCCATTAAAAAAAAAAAAAAAAAAAAAAAAAAAGTGTTTTGCTAAGCATTTCTTTGTACAGAGTGCCAAATAAAGGGCCAGTTTCACAAATGTGCTGTCTGAATGAGACTGGGATAGCTCCCTGACTTTTATGGGCATTTTGGAGGGCTCAGCACCACAGCTGAGCAGATTCAATGACAATGACCTTCCTAGCCCATAGCTGGACTTAAATATATGTGTCCAACACTGAAAGAACATTTTGTGTAATGAGAATATTAGAAATGTTATTAAAGTCTTGAAGGGACTCTTTCTCATTAAGTCCTACCCAAAACTGTGCTTTCCTGCACTTCCCTCTAAGGTGCCCCAAATGTTTGCATAATTGCCTGGTGATTTAGATAAGGTACTGATATCATGAAAAAAATTCCATCCAAAAAAGGGGGTAAGCAGATTGTCCCTCAAAACCCAAACTTAACCAATTTGACCCTCCAATGAAAATACACTTAAAGTATAAACCAACAAGTGATAACACCAACGCTGCTTTAAAACCAAACCAAACCCAACAAATACAACAAATCCAGGAATCCTAATTACTTTCCTACACATTCTTGGCTTCTGATCATGCCCTGCATTTCTCCCAAGAGTGAAATCTGGACCTGGGTGAAATTTGTTGTGCTTATGGCATTGATTTCACAGGAATTAACTCTATATGGATGACACCAGTGTGGTGAGTGCTGGTGGGTTTGTAAYGTGGTTCCACAGATRTGAAAATATGCAARTCAGAATYCAGAGTYTGTAATACCTTGCAATCCTGAGTAYATTACAGAAATGTGATWCTGACAGCAGCTACCAACAAARATGTTTATGCCTCTTTTTGTTGTTTGCAGCTCGTAATGGCTTAACCTGGTCACTTGGAGCCAGGCAGATATGGCCAAAATCTCCTTCACTTGAGCAGTGCTTTTTGTCAGCCCCTAGCCTGTGACAAACCTGAACCACCACAAGAAGTACATTTAAATAATTACAGCATGATATCATTAGCAGCATACGTTGAAACTAGAAGTAAAGATTTTTTTAGACAAATACTTCACCCTAGACCAGGTCCCTTTTTAATGGCACTGTTCATCTGTTGGAGACAAAAATGCCTGCCAATCTTAATTTGCTAATTTTAAATTATACTCTCTGTGGCCCTGTTTGCCAATGAAAAGATCAAAAAGATAAGTCACATTGGTGGGCTGATGAATAGAACGTAGAATATAGAATAGAATATTCACCAGATAGCTGGTGGGTGAGAATCTTGATACCAACACAGTTTGGTTCTGGATATTTTCTTTGGGGTCTCAATCAGTCTTTACTACAAGGTAGTGCTTTTCCTTGAGAAATATACACCACAAAACAAACAAAAATACTCTTCTGTATTAAAGTGTTAGTCAGCATGCAGCTCTGGAAAAGGCTACCATGAAAAGTGGTGTTGGTGGAATTTAATAGTTCATGCACTGTAAACGCTGAAATTGGATATGCCACTGGAAGCTGCTCTTTGGCAGTTTTAGCTCGCATGACCTGCATTTACTCAGCAGATTACTACAGGTCCTGCTGATCTTCCCCTGACACCACTTGAACAAGGTCTTTCTAAAGGATAATTTTTTTTTTCCACATTTTTCTCACTATTCCTCCCCCCCACCGTGTATTCAGTATTAACATGCTTTCCTTGGAAATTGGAGCATGCATTCCATCTCCTGCTATTTCCTTCTTCAGCAAATTTATTTTAGTGCCACACCAAGGGAATGCTCTTTGGTGCTTCTCAGTGGTGTAATATTCAAATGGGTGATATGCTTGAAGCTGCCATATTGTGCATTGGCAAAATAAATAAAAAAAAATAAAAATAAAAAAAGGGTAAAAAGAGTCTTATGTTTTTGACAGAATTCTGCCTTCAAGGCATTCTGTATCCTGTAGCTGCCCTAGTCTATCAAGAGGAGCTTAACAGCAAGATTTAATGGTAAAATTCAGTTGGCAGCAAGTGTCTGGTTTTTCCAACCAGCATCATCTGGGGTGTAGCTCAGGCAGACCATGCTGAGCAGCTCTTTGCTTTTCTCTAACACACACTCTTCAGTTTCAGCTTTTTCCATGCAGCTGGAGGTGAGGATGGCATGAAAAGTGTATGTGTGGGGGATGTCGTCTATGTCAAAGTACAAGCTTTTGAATTGTACCCTTATAYTTTAAATTTACATTCAAATCAGCCAGTCATTCTTAAAAAGATACATTCATGAAAACAGTTTGGCCTGAGAGATTTTTTTTTGTTTGTTTGTTTGTTTTGTTTTTTTAACATACTATGTGGTAAAAATGGACTGGTATTACAAAAATGACACTACAGTTAATTTATGGAGAAGAAAAGTGTGAGAAATCTTTTTGCTATAATCTTTTGAGGTTTACTCAACAGTGTTGAGCACAGTGAAAGCTRCTGTAGGCTTTAGGTGTTATCAGCTGGCTCCTGGCCTTTAGCACCAGCAATTCTGCTATGATATGCAGTGCAGTAKTGAAAAAGCCAGAATAGAGGCTTAGTTTTTCTCCTGTGCACTTAACTATGAATTCCATAAGTTTGTTTGACTATTATTTCAGAGTACATGTTGTGCTTTGTCTATCTCAGTTATTAGAGTCAGCAAAATGATGTTTGGAAGACTCTCTGAGAGCAGCCAGAAATTTGAGSTCAAAACCCTAGAATAATGACAACTGATGGGTTTATGTTGGATTTGGATCAGGAATTCTGAAGCAGAATTTTCCCAGAAAGATCCCAGCTTTGATTTTTGGGCATACCTTTTCAGGAGACTGTCTGTAGCATTTGGGGAGGGAATTCTGTCTGTGCTTATGCCCATTCTTAACCAGTGTTCATTACATTATTATCATTAACAGAGGCTTCTCTAACTTCGCTTTTTAGGATCAGTAATTGTACTGCCTGAAACACTGCTCCTCCCAGTCAGAACAGTGTCCTGTCTCTAAATAAAGGGCTAAATTTTGGCACTGGCTAGATAATTGCAGATTATGCTACCTGTATGAACTTGTTTTTTGTAGATCTGCCTCACTCTCAAGTGTCAGAAYTTTATTCCAAAAATGTCACTTTTGATGTGAAGGAAGATATGAGATGTTGAGTTCTGGGCTGGTGGGAAAGCAGAGTTYTCAATAAGCACTGCCATGGGTTGGCAGTGATTTTTGTCATCGTCTTTAACAGCAGCGGGGGATTTATATCTCACTTCTAAATGTGCAATATATATTATATATGAAATATTTTACCCAGCAATACTCCTTTTGAACACTGGGACCTTGGGTTTAGGTTATTCCTAGGCTATGTTTGGACACACAAAACTTGGAAGGGTGACATGATTTGGGACTCCACATATGGTTGCCATGACAGTGGAGATGTCACACAGCTGTGTTCTTGAAAGCCAGAACTTTGCTACTGGTTAAATATTCAAAGATGTTGCAACAGTTCATAAAGCCATAAAGATAATTATGTTGAAGAATGTTCGTAWCTAACGTGCAAAAAGGAGATCCAATAACTTGGGCTGCTTCAGTAAATCATTRGGGGAAGGAAAATGCCACACGGGAAATTTCTTTAACCTTCTCACATTTTTAGCGCGAGTACGGTCCTACAAAGCTGCTTGATTTGGAAACAAATTTACAAATGTAATTGGCATATATGTGCATATAAATTGGAATAAATACATTTAAATGGCCATCTTCCAGCCTATATTTAGCAGTGGAGCAAGTGCAGAATGCTCTTCCTGTATTCTTTATTTCCTTTGAAACAGTACTTTGCATGACAAGTTCCTCTCTGTAGATTGTTCTGTTAACTTCCATCTGTAGCTCCCTTTAGCCCCGGGCTGTTGAAAATGAGACAGTTTTTGAATGAATAATGCTTATGTGATGACTTTTTTATATGATTAAATAAAGTGTGGGATGATATTTTGGTCGCTTTTTTTTTTTTCCCTGCTTCACTAATGATGATATATAGACTGTAAGATTTTCTAAAGAAGAAAGAAGGAATAATACTGCTCCTGTTTGATCCTRTTCATTGGTAGGAATCAGGACCTGTTTTGTCTTTGTTCATTTGGGCCCAAGGTTTCTCTGAAGATAACTGATAATTGCCTTGATATTGATTCAATTGGAGGAAAATATTGTCTGTACTTCTGCTAAATTAAAAGTATCTTAYAACTTGAGCATTTGGAAAGAAATAGAGCAAATGTTATTAACATAAAAATCATAACATTTAATATCCCTTAACTCAGTATCAGGTTACAATTGATAGCAGTGGATTTTGCTGCTGAACTCAAATCTACTATTAATTTTGTATTTCAGTGATTTAAGTTGTACAGACCTCTGTTGACAGGGTTTATGGGTGTCAACATAAAGAAATGAACTTTTTTATTTCAAAATTACCTGTGGCTCATATTACATTTGGCCTTTCATTTATCCAAGCAACTAATGATGTGAAAGTTAGCTGTTATATGGAACAGGCTTTCCAGTGTTTTARTTATTCAAAGGATGATAAAGGCCAGAGTCAGAAAATGTAATGTTAAACAATGGATCAGCTCTGTATCCCTGACACCCTATGAAGCTGTTTTGAAGTTAATGAATCTTTTTGTTTCACCCTTATCTGCCTAAAAGAAAAGTAAACAAAACCCATGAACTTGCCTCAAAGAAATGCTTTCATTGACTCTAATGGAGCTATTGG
>NW_026623997.1:160315-196332 GCF_030028575.1 Malurus melanocephalus | reverse complement strand
ACATCTGGGATATTGTGTGACTGGGGATTAATTCTACTTGTTTGTTTAATAGGAGTCCTTATTTACTTTTGATATTCAAAGGAGTCCAGAATAGGATTTAAGGTATTGGTCAAGGTTTAATTAAATAAATACTAAATGGGGAAAGCAAGCAAAGGCTTTCAAGACATTTTAGCTGTTGCAATGGAGTTTTTATTCTGAATTAGAACTTATCTGGTGTGTTGAGAGAGACTTGAACTTAATTTAGGGACTGAGAGGCAGCAGTAGAGAGTCATTAAATTTTTCATGAGCAAAAACGATCGGGCACATCACTTTGCTCATCGCATTTGTGTCTGGGTTTTTTTATTATTATTATTATTTTTAATACCTATGTCTTTCCCATTCCCTGATTAAGATTTGTAGGCATACAAAGACCTTTAGAATTATGACTCTGAAGTGAACTTATTTTCTTACAGCTGTGCTGGGTAATTGGTAAGGTCAGAGAAAAGTGAGTTATCGTGATTTCAGCCTTTCAAGGAAAATATTTGCACTTRTCTTTAAAAACAAACAGTTTTCTCTGTGTGAAATGAGCAGGTCTTGGTTCAATTGCTGGTAAAGAAATGAAAACATTGCATATCAGATAACATAGTTGGGATTTTTCCACATGGTTCACAGACCTCTGTGTTAATCTCAGACATTTAAGAGAGTAATAAGAGGGATTAGTTTTATCCACTTATTCATTCTCTAAAGACATTTCATTCACAGTAGATACAGGTATACTGACATGAAAAGCTTTGGTGATATGTCAGCAGAGTTCAGATGAGATTTGCTATATGCATTGGACTTCTTACACTAGAAAACTCAGAGAAAAATCTGCAGCTATATATATTTCTCCTGAGAACTATGGAATATATTTGATGATTTTCAAGAGCAGCTGAAATTTTTAACTCTTTCTCTAACATATCATGGTGAAAAAAATTCAGTGCGAATCCTGGGGAAGAGGTTAATTCCTGCAAAACAAAATAACAAATGATATTAGTAACAGAGGGACCAAAGGATAGCAATAATAAAAAATAACATTGATGCATCAATGGTRGAGTGAGTTGYTCTGGYCATGCTTATSGACTTTAGAAACAACCTCAGAGAARAAAGTTGTTAATTAAAAACCCCCCAAGTTTTGATTTTATGCTGCTAAGCTGTTTGTTTTACGTTGGGTAAGGTCTCTTGCACTTGCACATGAACAGAAATAGCAGAAGAGTGTAATAAATGCCCTTTTTCTGTAGCAGCTTTGTATTTTAAAACCAGCTAGGAAAAAATGTCTCCTTGTACAAGTGTGTATATAGTCATATTTGTCTCCTGTTATCTCTCAATCAATGCTGCTGGACCTTTYTTCACATGTCAAGCCAGCTATTAGCAAGCACTTCAATTTATAAATATCCTCATAATTATGCTTCTGATTTCCTACTTCTGTGAAATACAACAGTTCAAGACTTTCTGCTTTAAAAATTTAACACCGTGTAAGATTATTTGGGAATGAAAATCACAACCAAAACTGTGTTCTCAATGTGTTTCAATCTGTACTGAGTAGTCTAGAGTTTTTTATAACTCCCAACTTTCATCTAGCACTTAAATACCGAGCCCATTTTGGGCTTCCCAGTGCATTTCCCACTGGTCCTCCACGGCACCTGCTGTGCTGCCATCAGCCATGAATGCTCAGACAAAGCCAGCAGCTTGTTAGGATGTGTCTGAGGCACTCAGGAGTGCAGATGGCGTGTTCTGTCTGCCTCTACCTGTAACATCTGGCAGCAGTCAGATGCRAGAAAGCCCAAATGAGAAGAGGGGAGATAATGTTTTTAAGTTGAATTGGATAAATAATTTTTTCAGACGAATTATTGCGGTTTGCTTGAGGTCATAAAGGAAAAAAAAAAACCATAAATGGAGGGCAGGATTGGTTTGCTTAATTGAATTAATTGAATGAATTTATATGTTGTGTGGACTTCCAATTCAATTTTTGAGAAATTCTGTAAGTTGGTTTAGAGCTGAACAGATCAATGCTGTAGTATCCAGGGAGCTTTCTCCTTAACTATCCCTAAGAATCTATCAAACTACATACCAGGCAGATGGCTGTGAACCAGCTTTTCTCTGCTGCTAGCAGCTTTGCTATCAGTGTTGATGCAATTTTAGGAAGGTTTTTAATTGTATTTGGGGTGGTTCAGATCAGATTTAAATGGCATTGCTCCCTTCTAAACACCCTTGTTGGTGTGGAGAGTCTGATGAGATGATGACTGACTTTGCCATCTCATAAACAGACAAGAATACTCAAACTTCTTTCCTTCTGAATCAAATGGTTGATTCCCCCATACTCTGTCCTTTAAAAATCCTTGGTGTGGATGTGATGTAGTGTCCCTCACAAAGCCTGTACTGTGCAATAACTACAGCTTGGTAAATTGTGAGCACCTACATGCAAAAGCAGAATCTGTGCCACAGAGAGCCAATAACCTGCATAATTCTCAATCATCTCAGTTTGGGCTGGAGATAATTTTGCATTCTTGATTTTTGTCAATTAATTGCTATTGCTAACAATGGAAATGGACAAGCACTCAAGGGGATAAAAAAAAAACAAAACAAAACAAAACAAAAACAACAAATCAGAACAAATGATCCCTCAAAAAAGTTGTGGTAGAAGAAGGAAGGTGAGGGGTTTGGCTTCCAAGAGGGCTAAGTGATTTGGCTGTCTTTCCCCTCCATCCCACCCCATTTTCATTCAGTTCTGAATCTCCTTTATCTTGCTCCATGACTATTTCTGCTTTTATTCTTCCTGGTTGCAAATGTGGAGTGCAGGGAGAGGGCAGTGAGCTCTGAGCATAGCYTTGGATGGGGTGGAATATCCCACCTGCTTGTTGGGGAGAGGAGGGGAAGAGAGGGGGAAATAGAGAAATCCTTGGTGGTTCATAAAAGGTTTGGGTTATTTTCCCCCTTAGCTTTATCTTGTGCACTTCATTGTTCACAAACAGCCACAACAATGTTGTGTTATCTACTCAGTCTGAGCCACCAACTCCAAACTCAGTGTTATATGGGATGTTGTGAAAAAAAGTTAATTCTGTTCCAGCCAGACCYAGGATAGATAGGAAACTCCATCCAAGTTAATTACAGATAAACAAATCTTGTAGAGATTTAACAAGGCACTTTTTCCTCCTCTGGAGACAAAACAGGCAAGAAAGTGCTGAGTTGTGGAGGAGAGGGAACGAGATTACAGTGCAGTGGACACAATAAAGATGTAAGACCCCACTCCATCCCCACCCTCCCCAATCTTATTAAGCACAAGAGAATTTGCCAGATTTGAAAAAAAACAGATCATGTCAGAGAATCTTAAGATTTGCTGGTCTCTCAAAGAAGGAGGAAAAGAATAACATGTCTTAATCCACAAATTTTTTTTGACAATGTTACTGGGTGTGGAACAAGAAGTGAGGAGGACTCTGATTTCTGCTATCAAAATCAGCTCCTGGGCAAAGATCTCACTTTCAAAGTCTCTTGGTTTTCAGAATAAATAACACACACATTTTAGTCTCTCTCTTTTTTTTTTTTTTATTTTTTTTTCAGAGTCTGTATAAAAGGCTCTTGACAACACTAACATGAAATGTAACCCTATTAATCACTTTTAAGTTTTGAAGACAGGCATATTTTGTGTTAACATTTATATTATGAAGTTAGGACAAAGATTGCTCAAAGTTCCAATGTCCACTTTTTTATGTTTGCAGTTAAGCTTCTGAGACTGTTTTTGAGAATGTAAAATCATCAGGTAATTCTTCAGYCCCGTGGAATGAGAGAAGGGTTTTAATTAAAGCTTCAGTAATAAATTATGTGTCTTTTGAATCCTTAAAATAGTTGTCTTCGTTCTGAGTTGTGATTTTCTGCCTTTTCCACATCCTGTTTTCTCCAGAGTAAGAACGAGRCCACTTTCGAAACAATGGCAGTCTATCACCTAAAGCAAAACACGCAGAGAATTTGCATTTTGAACTGCCGACCTGTTTACAGCCCTCATCTTCCCTCTCATTGAAAGCTCCAAAACTGCCTGTAATAACCTTACAGCTGCTARAAAGGGGAAAGGAAAGTGTGCAAAGCAGGGTACCAGCCCTCTTTGTGTCRGTGCAGCTGAATAGATTCGACTATTGTCTGTTGAGTAGACACTAGTGCTATTACACTTACAAACCCCATGTTCCTAATCAAAGTCGAGTGTTTGCCATTTCTCTGAGTGGGGAAATTTGACAGCCTCAGTTAAAAGTGGTGGAAACAAGTCAGACAACAAGCAGGCTCTTGGAAAGGAGAAATGAGGAAAAAAAAAAAAAAAGAAAACAAAGAAATGGTCATAGTGGCAATTTTGGGGTGGGGTTTTTTTTTGTTTTTGGGGTTTTTTTTGTTTTTTTTTTTGTTTTGTTTTTGTTTTTGTTTTGCTTCTGTTTCATAAGCCTTAAACTCTCTCAGCCCTGCACAGAGCAGCAGATCCCATCTGTGTAACAAATCCTGGTCAGGACAGCTCCGTGGGACAAACTCCTCCTGGGTCTGTGTCACTGGGCTGTCACTGCCCAGACAGCTTGAGCAGTCACAGCTAAATATAGATATCCACTTCTGACTGTCATCATGCTTTATCRTTCCGTGGGCTTGAAATGTGTTGCTTCAGAGTGGCCCCTTCAAAGGATGAGTGCGCCTGTGTGCAATGGGAAAAGACTGAAAATCTGCAGGCTGGTTACTGTTCCCTTTTATATTAAATCTAAAAACCAAAGATTTCTTCATATAGTTTTGTTTTTTTCTCTCCATGAACTGTAGTGATTTTTTAAAATGAGAAACAGAAATATAATTTGGTTGTGCAGAAAAATACAATATCTGCCAAATGATTGATCACTTTTGGCCTCTGAATCCTCAGGCAACTATTTTGCAGTGCGTTTCAGGAGTAGTTTTGAAGATATAAATAGATCACCACAATCTGTGGCAATTAGCAGATAAGAAGAAATAACAATCAGCTCTATGTACTGGATATGTAGTAAAGCTGGATTTTAAAACCAAAGGGAACACAAAATTTCCCCTTGCAGCTCGTGACTCAGTCCTTCTGTGCTGGAGTGCAGCAACAGAGCAGCTGATTTGTGGGATATATTTGAATGATGTGCTGGGGTTTAACCCCAAACAGTAACTCAGTCCCATTGATGCTGGCCCAATCTTCTCCTGCAGGAAAAAGGGAGAAAAWTTGTGGGTTGAGATGGAAACAGCTTAACAGGTAAAGCAAAAGCTGTGCATGCACACAAAAACAGAATGTTCTTGTTACAGCGTGTACTCAATACGACATAAGAGGTTGTCTTGCCCCTGGTTATTTTTTTATGTACCTCCTCTGAAGGGGAGAGATGGCTTGTTACAAAATTAATGTCAATGCAGCGCTTAAAAAGCCCATGCTGTTTCTAACAGGCTCCTGATTATTGGTTTATGTTTGACCTTGTTTGGTTTACAGTGGGACTGGCAAAGTGAAGACCCAGGGACATTTGTTTATGTGCTCTTTAAAGGACTGTCCTTGCAGAAAACTGCTGCCAATGAGGGAAGTTTGCGGGCTGTGTAAACCAAATCCATGCAAGCCATTCTTCAGTAGAAAGAATGATATCAACCTCCTGCTCCTAGAGATGAGCTTGGCCCCTTTTTCATAGCAGGATCTTTCAGTTTCAGACCCAAAGAAAGGTTTCTGTATCTGAAGGCTTTTTTATTGAGCTACATTAGCTGATTCTGCTSAGTTTTCTCTGCCTCTCTTGGATATTCATGACTCAGTGGGAACAGCACATTTCTATGTATGTCTGTCTCCTCCTTAAAAAGCTTGACTGTATTATAGCTTTCTAAAATTGTTTTAATCTAGAAAAGATATGTTTCATCAACTGTTTATATAGTGTAACAGAAGTCAGGTTTATATAAATACATGGCTTACATACATACATAGGAAGTGAGTGTTTTTGGTAAGGAGTTTTTCATAAATGACTGTCCTGAAGGTAATTTTAGTAGCCTGGTAAGGTTGAAAGTTTCATCTGTTGTAATGTGCCCTTTGCCAAATCTGCAACAAGAAACATCACAAGTCCTGAATTAACGATTTAATCACGTGTCACTTAGTGACAGCATCTTAAGGGCAGATATCCCAAGGGAAAACATCCCCCATTTAGGGAGTTTCTGGTAGGACTGCCGTGGTATTTGCTACATGAACATCACTGACTTTTTTCCGTGCAATTTTTAGGAAGGATCATATTTCCYAAACATTACTAGCGCTCTCAAGAGGCACAAGCCAGTGTGTTACTTTATCCCAAATTCATCATTCTAATGTGATCATGCAGTAAGGAGATGCAGAAGAATTCAAGCACTGAGCTTACTGGCTTTTCTTTTCCCYCAGTAATGAAATTTATAATTAGCACGTTCAAGATGCTAAAGAGAGTGTAAGCATGTTAACAACTCTCCAAATGTCAAAATGATTTTGCAGTTGTCATTGGTTGTTCACATTAGGGAAGATGCTTTTTACTACTTGGTGAGTTTCTTACTGTCACAGAGTAAAGCAGGGAAATATTGAAGGGCATCATTCAAATCTGCAAACCAGCAGGGGTTGTGCTAAAGGCCATAGCTGTCTGTAGCTGTTAAAAGCATCAATTCGTGACAATTGGTGCAAATACTGCTTGTTCAGGTCAAGTTTATCTAAAAMAAAAWAAAWAAATCTTGTGTATTAGAAGATGATRAAATRAGCTTTAAAAKAAACCTCTTAATAGTGTTACTAATCTTCTGGRAGARAACATAGAAAATSACATAAATAATTTTACATTAGGAGTATATATCCTAATTATATTATTGAACTTCCTTTAGCACAAGAAAATCAAACATTTAGGATGATCTCAAGGTAGTTCACTTGCTTGGCCAAAGTCTTAYAAATTTSTAAAATGTTTTTTGATCCAGAGAAWCATATTTACCTTCAGAGAGGTGAACTGCATTGCAAATATGTTGTTACACAATACCTAGATTATTGTCTGAAAAGATTATAGAGATATATCACTTCAAAACAAAAGATCTGGTATATTTTAGGATATAAATAGGATACACTATTCTGATCATTAGAGTATTCTCAGACATTAGTCAGGAACAAAACTAAGATTTGAATTTAACTGCAACAGCATAAATGCTGACAAAAGATTAAGGTGCCATTGTGCAGCCAGAAGAATTACTGGTTCATATATTAACATTGTGATTTTCTTTGCAAGTCTGGAAGATGAATGTTTGTAGTAGATAAAACCCAAAAGCTCAGTTGGTTAGAGCATGGTGTTAATAACACAAAATGCTGTGGGTTTAAGCCCCATTTGGGCCATTCCCTTGAGCTGACTTGWTTTTTGTGGGTCCCTTACAATTCAGAACAGTCTGTGATTCTGTTTGCACACTGGCAAATACAATCAGTTCCTTTAGGAGCTGTCATTGTTTTCTGGAACTCTGATGCAATATATGATGTTGTAATTTATAGTGTGATATTATTCCCAGTAGCCAAAGGATATTTGTGTTAAATGAGCCCATTTAATCTATCTGCAAAAGACAGTTAGAATGTAACTTACCTAAAAAAAAAAAAAAAAAAAAAAAAGTTTAACTATGGAGTTTCTACCCAAATGGTACCAAAAATCTTATTGCCTTAACAGAAAATGCAAACAAGCAAAGCAGACTGGTTGAGTTTTCTATCAGCTGGCATCTCATTTAGCCCATCTGAAGGTGGTGCATGATGATTGTCCACTTTTTTTTCCATCAGAATGGTCAAAAATTGAATAGAGCACGTGCTGTTGGTCTGTTTTATGTGTCTGATGTCGTCACACGACACACACTCTGCTCCTCACCTCGAAAATTTCTCAACCATCTCTCAGCCATGGTTGGATCTTGGAAAATAATCCTGTCAATGAAGGAAATTAAGCTTCCTGCTTTCCTAGGACAAGGTTATTCCCCCTTTCTTTTTGGCTAAAGTATTTTCCAGTTGGGTGTGTTTCTAACACTATAAGCAGGATAATTATGAAGTCTGCTGTACCAGTAGCTTCACTGACTGTAAAAATACTGACTAATGGTGACAGGAACAGTCTGTGAACTGCAAAGTGRTAGYATATATATATATATTTGTATCTAATTCCTGCTGTTTTAGCTATAACTGATAAAAAAACCTGTGCTCCTCAGTGAGCAGAGTGGTGACCTGAACTCCTGAGACAGCCAGAAAAACATGCTTTGTCTTCTGTCTTCAGTGAAGCCACTTCAATAATCTTTAGTAAAATATTACCTTAAATACAGTAATGCATAAATTCATCAATTAAGTCCATGGTGGATACAATCTAATATTCTGAATTTCTGTGCAGATGCAGAATGTGTGTGGGTTGATCAGAGTAACATGTTTGACTCAATCATAGTATATGCCTTGGTTACTGAATATGGATAACTCCTTGGTAGCTTTCAGTCTGTTCWGTTAATTAATCATCCTGCCACTTGAAAATTGGTACCTTTTATAAAATGAGAGGCTTTCATTTTAAAGTTACAGCCTGTTTACTGAAGTGTTGTCATGACAAAATGCATCTATTAAACTTCCAAATGCTCCTACCATTTTCAAATGGCCCCTACTTCTAAGGACAAGAGAAATTTTCTATTACTGAGCTTTTAATCAATTCCATAAAACATAAAAAATTCCATAAAACATAAACATCTATGGCAGTGCCTATAGGAAGATCAAGCTTTATTTGTAGGAGGTTTTATTTCAGTGGAGGCTGGAAGTAACCCTCAATTTTTGTACATTGATTTTTTTTTAATTTTTTTTTTTTTTTAAACTGGCTTCTTGAGCCTTATTCAGGGGATGAATCGATGGGATGCCAGTGGCCTGACCCAGTGGGTGTTGCTGGAGGTTTGTGGCCACCCCTTGATACACCCTAACACTTGGGCAGTATGAGATTGATCCCAGGATTAGTGCTGTGTTATCCATTTGCTTGGAGCCAATTTCCATTTTCTGGTCAGAGGTTTGGCTGGRCATGTTGCAGCTGGCAGTATGAAGGCAGAAACTGCTCCAAGCAGGAATGGATGAGCCCAGTAGTCTTTTCCTTAAAGGAAGTTGATATCAGCTAGTTTAGAAATAACCCAATCAAAACACTTCAAGGTCTTTTCCCTGACAACACAGAAAGAGATACCCTGGATTTCATTTATTGTTGGAAGATGCTTACTTCTCCTCCAAGTCTTGTTACCCTAATTCTCAGAGTTAAACATTACTTTTGTTGAATTGCAGCTTATCATACATTTATCTGCTGAAAGGCTGCAYGTGAGATGTGCCTGCACGTTTTTGAATCCCTGATGGGCAGAATACCTTACCCTTTGGTAAGCATTTATATTTTCACCTGGATATTACTTTCATTCAAAGCAGATTTGGTGAGAATGCAGACGAAACTATTCACAGCATTCAAAATTGATTATATGGGTACTAATGTTTTTAGGCTTTAGTGAAGAAATAAGGGATGCATTTCTACACAAAGTAAAACTGGAAAGATTCTCTGTACCTGTGTTCCTCTGACCTCCCAAGCTGCCTCTCTGACCAGAGTGCTGGGACAGTTCATGTTGGCAAATTCTAAACTGCTCCAGAAACTCACTCGAAGGCTTTCTTGAGCTCAATTTAAATTCCCTCTTCCTCTGAGGCTTGCTGATTTTATGGAAGTGAGAGATGCTTGAAAGCCCTGACAAATGAAGGATCAGTGTGCTGCTCTGGAGATGCAAACACTGGCACTGCAGCCCAGGGGCCATGAGCAGCAGTCAGATCAGTGAAATTCAGCTTTTGGCCTCTCTAYCCCCACTTAGCACTTGAGTCAGTGCCTGTATCATCATTGGTGATGTTCTGAATAGATGAATTTAACTAATTGGGGTTGTTGCTAACTCTTGGTTGAGATGAGATGTTTTGTAATCTTGAGGATGCCAGGTTTAGAATGAGAGTCAATATCTCTAAGTGATGACAAAACTTTCCCCACAAAAATAACAACAGAAAGACWGTTTTGCCTAAGACGTCATTTAAAAATAAGCAGATGTTTGACACCGAGTAAGAATGCTGCAGTTTAAATAATTTGGAAATATCATAGAATAAAGTCATGCAATGTACTCTTACCTTGCTTGTAAATGAATTAGTTTTGATGAGGAACTTTTTTTTTTTTTTTCCCTAGCAGGTTAAGAATGTCTTCTATCAAGAATAAATAGAAAAATTGCTAATATCAAAAAACCTGTGCTTTTCTATCATGTCAGAGATAAATTTCCAGTATTTCCTGGCAAGGACATGAAAGCAAGTAATCAAGCAATTACCTATATATAAAACACGTGGTTTGGAATACAGGTGCTATACTGGAAACACTTGAAAAAAAAGATTGTTTTCTGTTATAACTGTTCTTATTTTAGCARCTGCTAGTCAACTTCAGATATGTCCTTGATCCTCAAGTCCTTAAAAAATGCACTCTTCTATCTTAGCTAGAAGAACATGTTGGAAAAGAATAGGGATGAAGAAGAATTTGCTGGAAAAAGTAATTTGATATTAGCATGGTGGCATGCTGRGGATTGGCAAAGTAGCAATGCCTTTGCTTTGCATTCTATTTTTACTACACATTTCCTTTAATGTAAAGAAGTCTGTAAATATGTAAACTGTTTAAAAATTATTTTAAGATGGAGATTTTCATCATTTGAACTACTTGCAAACAAACTTAAATTTAATTTATTCTTCAGTGTACTAACTTGGTACTAATCACTGAATTCCACATGGCTGAGTTCAAAGGAAGATCATGCACCCCAGCTTCTTCCCGAAATTTTAATTTCTTCGTAGTGTGCTTCAAAACCTGAACTGCTTAGAAACATCATACTTGACCTTTAAAACCACATGTCAGGGGAATCATGAWGACTAGATGAATACAATTATTTGTCTAAAATGTTTGTATAAACATTAGAAGGCACATACGAGCAGTTTGTGAGAATGTTGTTTCTTCATAGGCAGAGGATGCTGCTGAAAGCTGCATCTTCATGAATTATTAGTGTTGCTGCTCAAGATTTCTGAATATCTTGCCTGGTTTTTAACAGAAGTTGATTTCACTTTTACTGATGAATTTCTGAAAATATTTCTTCTGTTYTCTTCAGGCTTGGGAATAAACATCTACCCAATAACATATTCATTCCAAGCGTGTGGTCCACTCTTATTTCCTCCTCCTCACATCCACCACTGTGACCCCACAGTTTTCCTTAAGGATGTTGCACTTCTCAAATAAGGACCAATGCTCATCATTTGCTGAACAATGTGTCCAATGTTAAGAAAATGTAAAGAATGTAAAGAAAAACAGGTGGCATTTATAGAAGGAGAGCTACACCTACAGAACAATTCCAAATCCAGTTGTGCTGTATTTTATTGGACACATAATAGTAACTACATCCCAACACTCTGAACTGCCAAAAAAAAAAAAAAAAAATAGCAGCTAACCAGCACACTAAACTCTGTTAATATAGTGGAACTGGCAGAAAAGTACCAGTGTAGGCTGGCACACTTTGCTGTGACAACACAGAGTGACTCCTGCAAAGAGCAAAGAATGTTGTTGTTTTTTTTTTTCTTCTGTCATTACTGATGTAAACCAATAGGGAAAAATTGGTGTGCCTAATGCATGAACACCATGGAAGCCGTTTGCTAAGGGGTTTAGACTTCACACACTCACTAAATCTCAAATGTGGGACTGGAGGGGCCCAGGGGGATGACAGGAGCCAAGACAGCAGAGGAGGTTTAAGAAAAAAAAAGAAGCTTGAAAATGAAAAGAAGAATAACTAACTACAAACTACATGAATACCTTATTTGTCAGCACAGTAATTCAGTTTTTACACATCAACAGTTTGATGCATCTCTTCAGATTAAATGTAGAATGTGTTTCAGGAAGGACTGTCTCCTCCTCCAGTCCCAACCTAAAGACTGCTGCTTCTTTGGAGGGGCTACCACAGAAAATATAATACATTGCTGAGCTGCAGTGATAATATTGATTTTGCTTTAAAGTATTTTAAAGTTGATAAATTTTACCCTGTGAAATAATTTAAATTGAGCAACAAAACAAAATATATTGYTTTAAATTGTCAGAGTAGACCAGTAGTAAATTTATGCTTTAGTGTTTGGAGAGATCCTTCAAATGACTTTCAAAGGAATAAGTCTTTTTTTGGTTAATTCATCTTAAATTGTAGCAGATTAGCTCAAAAAAAAAAAAAAAAATCTGTGCAAATCACTATTCGGTGTAAAAAATATTATATCTTCTGGCTACAGAACTTCTTAATGAAGGACCAGGGAACAGTCAGTACTTATGGGGTTATTGCTAATGTGTTGAGGTACAGAAAATCCTAAYGAGGATGTTTAAGGTTCTTTTGCTCTCTCAGTAGGCAGCAAGGTATCTCACTCTGAATTTTTCTTTTCATGGATGGAAGAAGCATGGATCTTCTTGCCACAAATATGTGAAGGTTGTRGAACAATGATAAATATTTGTACTAGAGAGGCCTTGGCCTTGAACACAAATGTGAGTATGAGGGATAAAATKGAGCCAAGAACAGTTTCTGTAACCTTTTGATAATTCACTGGCTGCCCWGCCTCGTGAAGGCATTTAGGAAATATGAATGGACCCAGTTTTAATTCTGAGTTGAAACAAGAATGAAAGATAGAAGAAAAAGTTTGGCTGCATCTAAATGCAGTCACCTGAATATGTAATTTAAAAACTTAAGATTAGTGAGCTGTGCTCACCCATGATACACTGTCCAATGAAGGATCTGCTCATTAAKTAGTTTAATTACTGAACACAAGGATCCTCGGGAGCAGGGTCAAATAATCTCCCTCTGGTAGTGATGAAGGGTGGGCAGGGAATGGCAGAGAGATTTATACTTGACCATGAATGCCATGAGGGAGGCTGTCACTTTTGTGTTCTCTTATAAATGGAAAAAAAACCAACCAACCAAACAAACAAACAAACAAAAAACCCAAAAAAAGAAAACAAAAACAAAACCCCACACAGTTCAATCCTAAGAATGTCGTGCGATGTCATGCAGTAAATCTAAGAGGGCAAATCATTCCTTCTGTGTTAAAAGTAAAAGTAAAGTTGAATTAAGGAAATTTGTAACACAGTTTAACTGTTTCTGTGAATTTTTGAGCATACCTCCATGTTAGCCAAGCTCTTAAAATACTTTGTCTTCCTGAATTTGAATATTTTATAAAGTAGGACAGCTGAAGTAGGGAAAACCAAGCTGTGAGTTACACTAGACATGGTGCAAAGCCTGCCGGAGAAATACAGCTAAACAAATAAAAAAATTACATGGTTTTGTGTGTTTCAAAAATAATTTCCTTTGCCCTCAGCCTACTCAGCTTTAATTTCATTGCTACGCTGTCTGTTGCAGAAAACAACTCTTGGGGTGTGACTTTGGTTATGAAAGCTTTTCCATCAGTAGCAGGCGGCCCCTGTGTCCAAGGGGAGTCAAGAGGAGCTGTTGTGCTACCATTCCTCTGGAGATCTTTCCTTCCATCCCAGAAGGGTGGCAGAACAAACTGCAGAATAAACCTCCACCGAAAGTAACAATCCTGGCTCTGATTTTGAGATAGTAAAAGCCATTAATTTTATTTTTTTTTTTTTAAATCAAACTGTTTAGAAAGCAAACACTGGCTGCCTTTCCTCTAGAGGTTTTCTCTCACATTTATGGCCTCTTCCCTTAAGATGAGCAGCAGGCTTATCAAGAATATCCCTCTTAAATATGAACTGGTTTTGGAGTAGGATTCTGATGGTCTGAGGAAGAAACTTGTCAAGTACACTGACTTTTGGGCTTATGTGAAGTTTGGGAAAGCCTGTTTGCCCTTTTTGGCTGAAGAGGTGGGGAGAGTGCATGAGATCTTCTACACTGAGGTTACAGATTGTGACTTTGTACAAAATGGTTAAAAACTGAGTACAGAGAACAGAGGAGAAAAACCAAGCTCAGAAAGCTCTAATCTAAGAATTATTTGGACCTCAGCATAAGTTATCTTTGACTCATTGCACTACAAGTGTGATTTTGAGACTACCAAATTGTACAGAGCTTTTCCAAGACAGCTTTTAACATCATTGAGCCAGACTGGGTGGGCAGTATGAAATCATCTAATGAGGAATGACATAAGATTTTKTTTTGTAGGGTATGTAAGCAGTGTGCTGATGAAGGTTAGAAGTTCAAGACTTACATGAATTACACAAAAAGATGYTTTAGAGCTTTCTCCAAACAAAATTTTGACACAATAGTTTTTCATAGCTCTTTCACYGGGCTGCTCCAAGGCCGAATTCTGAAATCCTTTGCTCAGGCAAATCACTTTCTGTTCAGTAGAATGTGAACTTGGTCCCTACAAAACCAAAGCTCCCCTCTCATGCTCATTATTTTAGACTTACTAAAATCTGAATAAAAATCCCATGTTAACATATCAACTGAAAAGGTTCTGATTACTAAAGACATAGGAATTTTTATGGATATGAGCATCTTTCTTCCACGTGAGTGAAGGGAAAAAGATGTGTTAGATATTACAAACATTGAAAAAAAAAAATTCAGTTTAAAGATTTAGAAACGAAATATAAGTATGTATAATTGAGAGCAAAATATGCTTATGATTAGGTTTGTGTTAATGAATCATCAAATAGAAAAAATGTACTGGTCTGGATGTACCTGCATATATATTATATATATATATATATATATATAAGTATATATATATAAGTATATACACATACAGTTTTGTGTGTATTTCTAGAACCATGCTGGTTTGAACATCACATTCACCACTAGATTCTTATGGTGATATTAAATTAATTTGGATTAAAGGCACCATAAACGTTACAATTAGAGAATTTAGATGACAAATTAGAAATATTTGTGCGTAGGAGTTGTGTTGTGATGTTAGTCCTTAATACAACAGGCTGAACACTGTCCTCTAAGCACAGTTCCAGGGAAAAATGATTCAGACTTATTTCTGAATCATGAGTTTTCTTGTCTCTTTCTCCATCTACTCTTAAAGGGCAAGATAAAACTGTAGCACTTACAAAATGGGGTTTTACAAGAACAGTTTTTTTTTTTTTTTTTAAATATCAGAACAGTTCTTTTAAAATATCAGAACTGTTCCACTGAAAATATTTCCCATAGTCATACTTGGTCACACAATTTTTTTTTTTCTGTCTTGTTAACTCATTGAAAATAACTCATTAGARGTGCATTTTATTCAATTTTATGCCTCCACCGATGTGGTGCTGACCTGCACCACTGCTGTTCACCTTTTGCTGTGTTACTGTTCACCTTTGATTGCCACACATAGTTCTTATCATCTTCTCCCTATGATTTGTGTCTAGAATGAATCACTGAATGTGCCAGGTGTTTTATCTTCTTTGCCTCTGTAGCACCAGTTACATCAGTCATATCCTGAATAATACTCTTAGATCGCTGATGTTTCCCTTGTACATGCAAAAATAACACAAAGTGATCTTAGAGATGTGACTGTTCTCCCTTCCCTGTCAATTTGTCAGTGTCTGATAGAAAATACATCGTTGCTTTAGGTTAGGATTTTTGGTTTTGTTTTTTTTTTTTTTTTTATTCTGCTTACAAAGTAAAGAGGAGGGAAGAAAGAAATGGAAATGCTTTTCACTAATTATGTTGACCTTCAAGCCATTCAGAGTGAAGGTTTTTATGCTGTAATTTGTTCTCACCCCTGGGGTGTATAGGCCTCTATCTACATTTACTCAGTTTAAATAGATAGTATTCAAAATCATGAGAAATCAGACTTGTTAATCCCATAGYTCCTTTCAGAAGAGCTCTGAGCTGTTCAGGGAAATTGGTGCTACTGCTGTGTCCTGTGCCAGGGGCTTTTCAGCCACTGTTCTAAATGGCCTCCTTCCTTCCAGGGCTGTTGAAACACTTTCTGCTGTGAGCTCATCTCTCTGTGTCTCTGCAAAGGGCAAGGGCAATGTCTTTTAGAAATTCATGGATTTCTTGAAGTGTTGAGTCCCCGGGCATCTTTCAGATGAACACAGCACTGAATAGGCTACCCCCAAGCATGTGTGTTTATTTGACTTTTGTCATTTTGARACTCTCTAAAATGCTTAGGACTTTCTATGCTTTATAAATAAAATGTGTGGTTTTACATATGCAAGCTATGCCAGGTGTGACASTGGTGTGCTTTTGGGAGCACAGTGTGGTTTCTGCTTCTTCAACTCAAATTTCTCATCAAGGCAAAGGGATGGAGCAGGGAGAAAGGAAACAATGCTGGCATTATCCACCCTTCAAAAAAAGGCTATATTTACCTCGTGTTTAGAATTGTGTGTGAAGCAAATGTGTATCAATTTATAAGCACTTTATTTTCATCTCTGACTCCACACTCTAGAAACTTGGGTATRAATAAGGATTAGGATAATCAATATCCTAACACAACCAGCCTATAGATTTTATCAGCATAAATCTCAAATTAAAAGCTGACCTCTTCTTTGTGGTTTCCATTCATTTATTCTTGAGATGAATGCTTCTACTGTGATTTATTAATCAGAAATGCATTTKCTTTTCACACATTTTGTTATTAAGTGCATTCTTATGCACTTATTAACTTCTGCTTCCTGCCCCTTTTGGCCAGGGTTTGTGTTTCAAGAGGATACAGTCCAGCAGGAAGGTTTTAAAGCAAATATTTAATGTCTTGGTGATTTTTTGTAATAGAACACTGAACCTTGGTATCTGAAAGTCATACAGAAAGGAATCAAATTCCCGTAGAGGATTCTATACCTGTTAGAAAAGCCTCTGAGGTAGCCTGCTTATACAGAATCACAGTTTTCCTTCAGGCAAAGCAAGGCAAAAGAGTAGCAGTCCATCTGGTTTTAGTATTAAACACCTATATGGCAGTGCTTAAGTCAATTTATTTCTTTGGCCATTTCTTCAGCTATTTTTATATTAATTTCTGTTCAGGTTTGATGCAGCAGCCACAAAGAATGCTGAAGCAACATGCTGCCCTGCCCTCTGACAGATGTGGAGCTTGAGTGCWCTTCCCTGMAGGAGCTCCACGAAGGTGMTGGGAGTGGTTTGTGTCCAGATTTKGAGAGAAAAYGGGAGCAGAGGGAAAAATCAACCCTTCTGCCTGCTAGTCTCTAAAAATGAGCAGCTACAACTGCTTTATTGGGGTGGGTAAATTGGTTTTGTTATGGCCCCTGATTAGCATAACTGTGTAACCACCCTAAGGCATTCCTGTTAAGGGTAAAAAGTTTGCTCAAGTGCTTGAACAAGTCCATCTCAGAGTGCACTGCCAGCTGGCTTCTCTSGAGCAAAARTCTCTGAAATCCTCGGTTAACTTGKGCTGCAGTTCTGCAAACTCCTTCTGGGGATTTAGTTGCGTGGACTATTTATCCCTAATCTCAGGAATGTGCATTTTGATGAATAATTCCTCAGAGAAGGCTAAAGACAGGAAGCAGGAGTGATATACTTGTCACGGGGAGTGTTTAAAACAAGCCAGGGAGACAAAGGAGCTGCCCTGCATTTATTTCCCTGGGCAGGTTTGCATTGGCAGAGCCTTGGGAAAGCAGTCCAAGGTCCGTGTTTGTGCACTGCAGACTGTTACCATAGCTGTTCTGGGGGACACCCAGCTATTGCTGACTTGTTAAGCAGCTTTCAGTCCTCAAAAGGCAAAGCTGTGTGGAGCCTTTGAGAGCWGAATCCTAATGAGGTTGCTACACTTGCGCTTTTTTTTTTCTCCTTCCTGTCAATCCCGAACTTTTGTAGCGTGTTGGGATCTATTGAGAGGTTCATTTGAAATGGGGAAGATGGATGGGTCCAAGGCAGGGTTCTGGGTGCTCTCCCCAGTTCTCTGTGGTCCTGTTTCACAAGGAGGTCAAGCAGAGGCATTGCCTGGTCCTCTGCCCCTGGCTGTTTCCAGGATTCAATTCCATTCCATATTCTAGAAGGTCCTGCACATGTGAGGGATGCTGCTGCTGATCTGTGAAAATGGGAATTCTGGTGTTGTTGTGGCATTAGCAATAAAAATTAATCTGCAAAATGCATCAAATTAGTCTAGAAAACATCAAATAGGTACATTTATTGCTTGGAGAAATGAGAAATCCATCATCTCTTTGGCAATGTCAGTTTATCATTCTGATCACAGAGTTGCTGTGATTTTCTGACTTGCAAACTGTAGTTACAGATTTTTATGATTCTCAAGGTTGTTGAGGGACTGTAAAAGCCCTAATTTTTTGTCACATCTGCTGATAGCATCAGGATCTACAGTGGCTGCACAGCTGGGAAGCATTCATGGTACAGAGAAAAGATACAGAACTTTTTTCTGTGGAAATAGGGAAAGGATTTCTTAAATTCTTGTGTATGCTTTCTTTGTTCTGGAAGACGTGAGAAAAATACCAGTCTCTCCTGGAATATTTATGGACTATRGCATGACTTGCTGGATAAATCATCTTCCAGTGATACAAGTGGAAATATCCAAGTGGAAATTTCTGTCTGCCCATCAGTTATCGCCGTAACACATGCTGCAGTGGCCTGGGTGTGGACAGGATTCAAGGCACTGGGTAACATTTGTTTTTTTGGTGCAAGAAACCGGTAGCTACTGACCACTACAACAGATGGAGCCCAAAACCATGGAATAAGTGGATTCAACGGATTCATTTTGCAGGCATTTTGTGGATATTTTGTGGATTTTTTGTAGGAATGCTCTGTACATGAAGGGAACAATATTTTGTGTGTTATAGCAAAGAAGRGAAAGGGAGGTGGTGGATAATGAAGTTGTATGGAATTGTGTGGGATCTGGGCATGATGTAAATAGTGTGAGGTAGGGGTGGAATGAGCTGTTTTTTTCTGGAGTAGAGTTGATTTCCTTCCCAGTGGCCCGTGTGGGGCTGTGTTTTGGGTTTGTGCTGAGCACAGGTTGATAACTCAGAGATGTTTTGTTATCGCTGAGCAGGGCTCACACAGAGCCGAGACCTTTTCTGCTTTTGGTGCTGCCACACTGGGGAGGGGCTGGGGGTGCCTGGGAGGAGACACAGCCCGGACAGGCGACCCCAACTGTCCAAAGGGACATTCCAGACCATGGGACATCGTGCTCAGTGTATAAAGAGTGGGGAAGGGGGGAACGTTTGGAGTGATGGTGTTTGTGTCCCCAAGTCACCTGTGATGGGGCCCTGCTCTCCCAAAGTGGCTGAACCTCTGCCTGCCCATGGAAAGCAGGGAATGAATTCCTTTATTTTGTTTTGCTTTGCTTTACTTTCCCCATTAAACTCACCTTGCCTGAACCCAAAAGTTCTCTGGTTTTTACCCTTCCAGTTCTCTCCCCAGGACCCTGCTGGTTTTGGGCTGGGGTGAAATCACGACAACAGCTTTCCTGCAAATGGATATGTGTCACTTCTCATTGGAGCCTCATGTGAGAAAACTCATCAATTCTTTCATTGTTCTACAGTTGCAATAACTAAGGAAATGTTGGCTTTGATTTTGATATTTCATCTAGGGAAATATCACATTCACAATCCAGCCGACACACATAAATGGCACTGAGGAAAACAGACTGAACTACTATCTTAAGAACATTATGTAGACAATATATTTTAGGTTTCTAGCTAGAGCCTCACACAACCCTACCTTTTATTAAAAAAAAAAAATCGATTTAAGAGGATTCCACTATATATCTGAAAAGTAGCCTGCATTGCGGAATTTAATAGGATTATGCTATTGATTCCATCTTTACAATGCTAGCCAGTATTTGGTGCTTGTGAACTGCAGACTATTATGGGACTGAACACAAGGGAAGGGGGATTAGTTTGTAAAAGAATAAGCAGCTTTCCCTTAAACTGCCCTGAACCAAACATACACCTGTTTTGGTCTGTTTAGTAAATGCCAACTAACAAAACATCAGTGKCAGCACCTCCTAAAAATGGATATCTCCTTGCAATCATGAGTTTGGTTTCCAAGTAGAAGGTGATCAGCCCCCGTGTAAAGTCCTATCTGTCGCTATAAAGCAGCTGTTTACAGTTTCCTCAGACCATTCTACCTGTAAGTTTTTAATCAAAGAAAAGCTACAGAAAAGCTGTCTGGAAACCCACACGTCATGTATTGATACTAATGTATCTCCTGGCAATAGAAAGCGCTATTTTTGAACTTAATGGAATAAATGCCCAATTGAAATATTGTTTCCATAAAAGTGTATTTTCTGGAATGTAACTCTTAACTGAGAAAATAGTTYTATGCACTAAGTCACTTCTGTCATAGCAGCACTATTTATTATTATTATATGGGTGACCATGGTCAATCCTTCATGTTTGCAAAACCTATCGACCTCCGAAGTCTGATACCCTTCATCATGACAAATATTCCCGCTACAGAATGCAATTTGTAAAACCTTGAGAAAATAAAATACGTTTTTAAATGCATTTTATATGAGATAGTAATTTTCTCCTTCTTCAGTTCCTCTTCCCTAGTCTCTGTACTGAATTCTTTGTATTTAATAGTGAGAATCTACTAAGCTGTGGCTTTCCTTTAGTTTTAGATGGYTSTRCTTCTAGAACGMASATGGCCAGSTGTGAAAACACCAGGRCAKCAGAGCTGCACAGACCTTGCTAAGGGTGACACCAGCAAAATGCTGAGATCCTAGAAAATAAATTATACACCTCTCAGAATAAACTTTGAATATGCAGTCTTCCCTGACTCAACAGCCTATGCTGAACTGTATCAGAGAAATGGTTATAATGGTTATAATGGTTATAACAAGTCAGTTTTCTGTGGAACACTCCTYTCTTTTCTTTTCTGTTTTTGTTAATAGGTGAGGATGTGGAGAGAAAGAAACCTTTGGTACTTTGCACATTTTTGTGCTCAACTGGCCTTACATCTCTGAAGGCTACAGATGATGGTGAGTTTCAGGCCTTCAAGGAATGAAGAAGCAAAGACAAAGTTGATTAAGAATGTCAAGAGTACAGTAGAACACGTGAAGAGAAACCACCTGTCTGGTAGCTTCAAATGGTAAATCCTTCTGTAAGTCTTCCTGAAGGAATTTTTTTTTTTTTTTTTTTAATTAAATAGAATCTAATGTTGTTGAGAAGTCTCTATCTTTTGTGCTACTTCATTGAATTAGTATTTAAAGTACTTTGAAAATTTGAGACTTTATTGAGTATCCTTCCCTGCAGCTGGTCTGTCACTCCCATGTGTTGAGTTTATTTATTAAAAGAAGGCCAGGGAGCTGCTGTTTTTGCACAGTAGCAGCACTTCCATTACTTCATGGGATTTTTTTAAAAAAGAAATCTGTTTTCCAAATGATACATGTGCAATTAACATTGATGATGGCTGCTAAAACTAACGTGAATTGCAAGCACAAAGCCTCCCATSGCTGTTGAGCAGGAGGGAGGCAGCRCCAGGTAATGGTGTTCAGTCAATGTTCTCTGTCTCATCAGTCAGGGGAGAGGGTAGAGGGGACAGTGCATCACTGAGAGCTATAAAATATATCTGGGAAACAATATGCCTGAGTGCATGGKCTCGGGGAGGACACTGAGAAAACATCATGAAGTGTATCCTGTCCTTTATATGTTTCTGGCAATGAAAGTTGGATTTATTAGCCGTTTGTTGCTACAGTAAAAAGCATTCACAAGATTTACAGCTGAAACAATAGCTGCAGATGTTCAGTTCCCTTGTATTTATTGAAGGTTTTGTTGAGCTCATGGCATCCTTTGAGTAATTGCCATCTGAGGCGTGTTTTGTAACAAGGACTGTGTCAGAGTTCTGTGTCGCTGTATTTCATAAAGTTCTACTAGGTCTTTAGGAAAAGGGAGTGCAAAAATATTARCAAAAACAAWTGTGTGGGYAAGTGGTGAAAGTAATAACTAACTKKCTGCCAGTCAGGATTTACACATTTAGAGATYATCTCCTCAAGTGATGATGGGTTTTACATTTTACTTTAACACAGCATAACCATTATCTTATTGCTGGAGTGGGTTTGCTTTGAAACAGCCCAGAACATTCTCAACCATTTAAAAAGAAGATGGARGAATATGTTGGAGTCTGCAGTATTTTCCTTTCCTTAATGGTAGAGGGAGAAGGTACCAACATGTGTGAATCATGGTAAGAGGTGTGTTTAGCTTGCTGGAATTCTTGCAGTATTTAAGATACATGCTTGCAAAATTGAGCTCTTAGTGTTTAGACAAACTTCATCGAAGTTMATTCTCTGCATTAGARAATTAAAGGTGACTTTTTTGAGTGYATCAAAAGTGATCTGTTCATTAAAGGGTTTTTTTAAAGGCTGCCAACTCCTTTCTTATGGCTTTTGAAACGTAATTTAATCCAGAACCCAAAGATTAAGATAAGTCCTTGCTTTGYATGAGTTGTTTCCATAAATATCCTGTGAGGGGCCACAAAGTCTGACAAAAGACCAGTTTTACTGTTATTGCACAAGTGTCATTGATTTGTATTTAGCAGAGAAGAAAAAGTGGAAAAATGATGTAATTTTGAAAGCAAATATTCATATAACAGATATTATAAGGATTGTGCTGCATGGCTAATTTCAAAACACTTACTCCTTCACATCCACTGGACTTCTATTTTTTTTTGTAAAAAGATGTAAAATTCAAATTGGCTTGTGTTTTTTGATAATGCCCATTTCAAAGAGCAGACCTTCTGACTTCTTTGATTTTTCCCATGAAGTGAACATGACCCTTAGTGATTTATATCTTAGTAACTCATTTGAATTGTGCCCTTAAATCCAAGCCCCTTTCCTTCAGTATCTCTGTCTAATGGTGTTTGCCTTTATATTGTCTTGATCTGAAAAGATACTGAGGAATTATCACCCTAATTAAAGCCCAAAATACATTGGTGACTAATTCCCTACTATTGCAGACAGTTATCTTTTTCTGCCTTTGCCATAGAAGAAATTAAGCCCAAAAGTTAGAAAAGGCAGGTGAAAGACTTGTTTTTAGTACTATATATTGTCAGAAATTTTCCTATCCTTGTCTGTTACTGGAGGATTTTTTATGGATATTTCTGTTAATGGCAACCATGCCCCCAGTTGAACGCCTGAGCTGCTCTGTGAGGTGTGCCCATTTCCACCATCTATAACCCTATTTCTAAAAAAACAGCACCAAACAAGCACAAAAATCTACAAGCAAACAAAAAAAGCTGCTACTGAAAATGTAAAAAACATAACAACAATGATGGCAATCACTTCTGTTTCCTTTTCAGAAGGAAAYGAAAATGGTGCTGTTTAGAAATGTCAAATAAAATGCCTCCAGCATTTTAAATAAGACTTTAAAATATTACATTAAAATCAGCATTTTTCACCAATTTATTTTTTAAGGAAAAAAAACCACAGAGACCCAAAATAATTACTATAAATAAAATATTAAAGAATAGTCATTTTTRCARCATTGCCTGCATCAGCAATGTAATWATTTCTTTTGAAGACTGCCATTACCTCTTGTAAATATTTTGTGCCCTTGTTTACACAGACCCAAACGGACTTTATCTGAAATCAGCTGGACAGCTGAAAGCAGTTGATGCATGTGATAAATGGTCTGTAATTATTTAGGCATTATTATGCATTATTATATTATGCATTATTACACATTATTATATATTATTACATATCTATTGTATGATATTATAATGATATATAAGATGCATAATATATATATAAAATTACATATATATTATATATTAGGCACTACTATTAGGCATTATTTTATATATAATTATTTAAAACTTGTCCATTGTGCAGCTGAGCTAAACCATGGAAGAGCAATGCAGGAAAGCAGCCAGGGAATCACAGCCCTGATGATGCTGGTGTGCCCTGCTCTTTGGTTAAAATAAATTGAAGTCCTTTCCCTGAGAAAAAAAAAAAAAAAAAAAAAAAAAAAATCCTGTGAGACATTTTTCTGGCTAAAGATATATTTAGGTTTTCAACTTAAAAGGAAAAGGCAGAACAGAAAGGAGTTTTGTAGGTACAAAGTAATGAGAGGGTAGGAAAGGACTCTTCTCACCTATGGAAAAGGCTGATGGCCATGGCAGAGCACAATCAGGGAGATGTGTCTCAGTTTAGGAGACAGGAAGGTTTTCCCATGTGTGCATGACCATTTTATTTTATTTTATTTTCAAATCAAGTGTTTCAGTTTGAACTTGTGCCTCTATCTGATTTTGCTGTTTTTCTGTGTTTAAAGAGTCAGCTGAAGAGCTCCATTAGTGTGTTGMTTTTGAAAATGGGAGGACAAAAATGGTCTGTGACTATTGTAACAGTCTAAAATTACTTACCTTGAGAATTTCTTGAAGCCTTTTATTCATAATCAAAGCATTTTCAAGACAGTTGGGTTAGGTCTGGCCTTGCTGGTCTGGAGAAGATTATGTTCAGAGGAGTTTTTGTGTGTTCTCTCACTGCCATTCATGGGTGAATATTCATGGATCATATCCTTTCAAATATTTACTGGATTGTCTGTTTTCACATTTTAAGTCTTCTTTTGAAATAAGCAAGGTAATTTTGATGAAACATTTTGATCAGAGCCAGAAGCTATAAGTATTTCACTATTTAATAAAACAGTGCTGCAAGATGTAAATGATTAAATGGAACATGTTTTAGATACTTCAAATTGCATAACTTAAGATTACATATGCTTTCACACTCCCAGATGGAACAAAAACTTGATATATTGAAACCCACTTTTTTTTTTTTTTTATTAGACTAAAATGATTTATTTTTTTCTCCCCTTTTTCCTCTAGTGTGATACATAGGAATTGCTCCTTTGACAAAAGCTAAAATATGAGGATTAAGCCTTTAGGAACAGAGGTAGCTAACTTGRTTTGCAGTATGATCTTCAGCTTATAGATGATTTATTAAAAGAATGATGCAGTCTCTTTAATTATCTTGAAATATCTTAAAGAAATCATAAGTAATAAAGCTGACAAATAGAAGCATCAGGKTCAGGTAATATGGTTTAGGAATATTGTGAATACAAGTCAAGTCCCATTGTGTTTCCCCTTATCAAAAAGGTCAAGAGTGATTTTTGTTTAAAATTTTGAATGCTTTCTATTTGAATAATGCAAACAGGAAATGAAAGGTATATAAAAAAAATTCTGGCTAATGCAAAACAGTTCAAATGTATGTTTTCCTTCAGTGATGTCAAAAGKCTTGTGTTGCAAGAGCAATATTATTTTCAGAGTTGATTGCATCTGTATTCAATTTCTGCTGCTTTCCTTTCTGAAGCACAAAGCTCAAGCTGCATTACTGGGCTGTGAGAATTTCATCAGAATTGAATGCAGCTCTATATTTGCATCTTGGCAGTCTGGGAGGGAGGGTCACACTCCTACCACGAGTACAAAGCACTTTGATGTTCTCTTTTGTCCCTGAGAAGAGGGCAGACCCCGTGAATGGTTTTGATAGCTTTTTCATGGCCAGCTTATGTGAAACCAAACTGCAGATCCTGCAAAGTCAACAAATGAGGGAACACAGATTTCCAGTTAAAATTGAGAAGATGAAAYAAATAACTGTAGAAATTAGGGTAGAAAATGAGAAAAAATGTAGATTAAGCAAAGCAGATAAATAAATAAGTAAGAATAATTTGTGATGTGTGATCCTGGGCATTGTTTATGACTTTGTTCTGCTATTGGGAATTTTTGTACAGTGTTACAGAATGCACTCTTTCTGTGTTGGGGTAGTTTTATRTTTTTCCTGTTAAATTTAGTGGACCATTTGCTTTCAAAGTCCTGAGCTGAACCCTGACATTATGTTCCCAGCTGGAGGTTCTGTAACAACCTGAGACTRTTTCCTCTTGGAACAGAAGTACATATGCTGTGGTTATGTTTCGATAATAYATCTCTACAACTAATGTTCAGATGTTATTTGCTGCCCTTGCTGTCATCTTCTTTGAGAGATGACAAAGGGATAAATTAAATGATATGGATTCTTTGACATCGCATGCGATTTCTCAAGAGGTATTTTGACATTAACTTCTATAATTACCAGTGGAAATTAATTAACAAATGGATTTACCACTGAGAATTGTGGAATAGATAATTTTGTCTACTAGCTGGGAGAAGACTAGGAAAAAAATGGTTTTGTTTTTAAAAGAAAACCAGATTTTTTTCTTAACTCATCTAGTTAATTTTTATTAAATATTGTAGAAATATGTACTGCAGAGTTTTRAAAATATTGTGAATATAGAAGAAAATGGTGTATCTTCTTTGCTTAAATGAAACCTTTATTGATATTAGCAACTGAATAGATGAATGGCAAAAAATAAACTTTTCTTTCCTAGTCTGCCACATTGGAGTCTGGGTTTAAAAAAAAAATAATATAAAAAAATAAAAAAAAAGGAAAAAATAGATTTTGTATTATAAAGAACAGCTTCTAAATATCTGTTCTTCATCTCTGGGCAGCTCAGCACTCTGAGGGATGGGCAGATTGAATCACACAGAAGTTCCAGGTAGTCTTAGGGATATTACAAAGAGAATCACAAGACAGATGGCAGCACTTCCCTGCACCTGCCTTAGATGGATGAGCAGACTCCTKTTGGAATTTTTTGTGTTTCTTTAGAGTAAGGTGTCTGTAAGTTCAGTGATGTTTGACTTGGGCTTTTTAATGCTAGCTGTTATGAGACACAGACATTTTGGTAATTCCACTGAGGTCATCAGAACTKCTCCCTTGCACCAGCTGGATATGATTTAAATGTTTAAACTTCAGAAACTCTTGCTAATCTCTTTTGTAGGGTTTTTATTTACCCAACACATTGTAGTAATTACACAAATTTTGTATACTGGCATAGGTTTTTATTGACTTAGAAGAATTAATTCATATTTCATAACCTTAGCTCTGTTAAGATGAATGGTCCCGGGCAGAAAGAAGAAAAGCGTAGTAGAAATCAGAAAATCTTTGCTGTGAAAGAAGTATAGGTACAAATGAATAAATAGAATAGAAAGGGAAATATAGAGCTGAAGACATGAGTCAGAATCATGCAAGTGAACAGATGCCCTGCAATCAATATAAGAAGAGATGGGTATTTAATTAAATTTAAAAAAAAAAAGTAGTTTCAGCTAAAAATAACATCTGCAAATTTTATTTTATGGYATCACAGCAGCAGGTGTTGTTATGTGGCAGTAACTTAACTCTGCTTTGCAAAGTATTTTGCAAAAGCCAGATTGTGACAGCACTTCTTCAGCTGTCAAGTACCCTGCTCCAAAAGTGGTCCCACCAGCTTCACTTGAACTCATGCTGTGCTTCTGGTGATTTCAAAGGGAATAGTTGTTGCTGCACAAAGCTGAGAACTCCATTTGAGTATTAAACATGCCAGCTAGAAAGGACAAGGCTGAGAATTAGCAGGTCCTTTATTTTTACTTTTTGTTGTTACTGCCCCGCAGAGTGGGAAGGGTAATCTTCAACCTCAAATGATATGCAGCTAAACTATTTCCAAATATGGAAAAAATAAAACCAGACGGACTTTCTTCTTAACTGTTGTTCCTGCCACTTCATATTATTTAGGTGAAGATTTTAAAATGTAGTTTTTTTGTTCCCTGACAGGAAGTTTCATCCCTTTGCTTGTAAAAATAGAATATACCCAAATGAAAGAGAAGGGCTTGGGTGTATTTCTCTGTAATCAGCATCAGGACTATGGGAATTTGTACAAACTCAGCTCCAGCCAGCCTAACTGGGGTGGGTTTTTTTGTCTTGAGAAACCCAAAGAGGAAAGATTTTGATTTTGAAGAGAGTGGAATACAAATTTAATGAAGTATTTTCCTTTCCTAATCAGGTGATTTCCTTTTGAGCTCTGCAGCAGCATCAGGTGGGACTAGTGGTGGAATTGGATTTCCAATGTGTGGTAGGTCATAAACCTCTATTAAATTATGGCGTGGTAAAGCACACTGGTAAACTGGTGGTGCTGGTTAACATATGAAGAGTAGAGAAATAGGGTGACAAAGCAGCTGACAGAATGTTGGCAATAAAACAGGTAAAGCCAGTGTTTGTTGCACTGTTTCCTGCACTGTTTGCTCCAGAGCATTTTAGAAACACCCTGAAGCAAGGTTTTGCCTCCTCCAGTGAGAAGCCCTTGGAACAGCCTCAAACTGCAGCACCAATTTTAGGAGTTTGAGAATAAAACAAGAAAATGAACTGTAGCAAATCACAGGTTAGCATAGTATTACCTCAGAGTCCTTGGGAAACTAAGAAATTAAGTGACTGAGCGAGCAGTTGTGTAGCATGACCTTGCACTAAATCAGGCTGGATTTCAAGGGAATAAAAGGTGGTGGCTGCAAACACTGCTTTTATTTGACTTTGAGAAGAACGTGAGTGGAAGTCATGCAGAGCTGCAGCATTCATAAATGCAAAGTAATGAATGCACTTAAGGATGAGCTAAATCAGCTGCACTGACATATATGCAATGCTGGGCTCTCATTTAGTTCTCAGCACTTAGGAAAGACAGCCTGGAATTAAATTCMAAAACCAGATAAGGCCCAGAGCGGGAAGGAACGGAGGTGTGGAAGACGGGAAGTTCTTAAAAGAAAGATGAGACTGACTCTTCAAGTGACAAAAAAAACAGTGAGGTGAAATATGATGGAGATTTAAGAAATCATGAGAGTATAGAAGAGGTGAATGGGGAGTGATTGCTCACTGCTTCTGACAATGCTGGCTCTAAAAGGTGCCCAATGCCATTATTCAAGTGGCACTTCTGAAGTGGAAAAATAATATCCCTCTTYCCCCTTGGGGAGAGGTTAGTCACTTAAACTTATGCTTTCTAGAGGTAGGGAGTCTGAGAGAATAAGAAAAAAAAAAATGGAGAATCCAGTGTCCATTAGGGGCTATAAAACATCTTCCCTAAAGCTGATTGTCAGGTGCCTGTATGGTGTTGGAGGGAGGGGGCTTTCTCTTGGTATGTATTGCCTGTCACACTCATGCTCTTTTCCTAAACTCCTGTGAGTAACTTCTTGTTGGAGGTTGGGTAACAGGGTAAGTAAGCCTTTGTTCTGATGGTTTAGAAGAGTTTCTCCATTCGTATGTTGCTAATCTATTGAAAAATTTAGGTGTCTTGAAGAAAAAAGTGCAGCAATTTTATCAATCAGTGCAACTTWCAGAGTTAAAAGCTGACAGGATGCAGTTGCTCAAGTCCACTTTGAGGAAAAGTAAGGCCTGGCCTTCAGCAGCAGGCAAGGGTCTGACAGTTTTGGCTCTCCACTGATATTTTTCTGTGAATTACTTTGGTAACTGCATATGCTGTGAAATTCTAACAAAATGGGGCAAAAGCCGAAATTAAACCTCCGCAAATTGCTTGGCAAAGGCAAGGACCTTGTTTACCGAGTCTGAATGCTTAGACCTGACAACTCTGTGTGTCTCTGATCCAGATGAAATTCCTTCACAGGGACCCTGAAGCATGCTGGTTATGACAGGTGCAGACACCATCTTTTGGAAGGTACTGCAGTGTTAGGGGTAAGCACCAGCTGATCAAAAATTTCCAGACCTAAGTGAGCACCCAGTATCATTGGTGGCTTTATCCCTGTATTTTAAGCAACTATTTCTCTAATTTTCTCACTTTAACCCTGCCTCAGCAGGTATTGAAAGAAAAATCTCTCAGCGCTRTTCCTGTTTTTTCTTGTCTTCAATRATGATTCAGAATACCTGAACAATAATTAAGCTGATTGCATCCAATCCTTAAAATTAGTAAAACTAAATTCTGGTAAAGCTGATAGCTGAGAAAGTTTTTAAAAATTACCTGTCTGCCACTTCTGTCTTCAGTAGAATGKCTAGTCACTGAACTTCAAAATAAAAAACTCTCTTAAGCATCCAGAGTTTGCATATTTGACTGTCTGTGGTCATTCTACAAAGCTGTGTTTGAGAAATGCCTTTTCCTGTGTTGTTCCATGCAGCTCTTCCCAAAYACCTGTAGCAATTCTATGAGATCAGTTTATGATTCTGTTATTCGGGTAGGAAATTGCTTGGGGTAGTCAGAGATAATGATTAGAATGATAAGATGCTCTCAGTGCTAAACCAGAAAACAGCAGTGGTGACAAAAGTGACAAAGTGGTGACAGCAGGTATATCAAGACTACTGCTTTAACCTGGATTTATGCTGGCATCAAAGAAAATTTCTTCTTTTGGTACGAAAATTTGTTAATGGACTGAAAACACAGGATTTCTAAACTATTTTTTTTTTTTTGTAGACCATTTTCTCTGTGTATATAACTCACATGTATTTATTATCACTCATTATTTTTTTAAGCATGTCTATATTAGCAGCCTCAATTTAAATAAATTAAAGATTTTCTCTTAACTTTCATAAAAATATGTAATATTCTTCTGAATTCTCTGGTTTGCTGCTATAACATTTGCAAAGTCCATTTTTCTGACCTTATGTGCATATTCAGGCTTTTGCATAGGGTTCTACAGAATAAAAGTTAAACACAGAAGGTTTTTGTTAACATGTAATTAGTTTGGAGGCAAAATATTGAGGTAATACCTGAAAAGGAAAAAAAATAGAATCAAAGGAAATAATAATGACAGAAAAATTGAACAAACAGAGAGTAATAAATCTTTCTTTTGTTTTGCCTAATGGCACTAAAGACATGTAACCTTTCGTATATTGACTCTACTGTTCTCTGGCTTCAACAAGGATGTTACTTTAGAGTATTCTTTCATTTCTTTAATTTATTTTCTGATAAGCATATTGACATGCCTATGTTGCCTTACTGTCTATGACTAGGTAACTAAAGAATATTTTTAAACTGATGGAAAGTATACTGGAAAAAGTTATTTAAGTCACTATTATCCACTGATGAAAAGCGAGTAAAATACTTAAATACGCGCCTTTTCTAACAAAGATCTGCTTTTGTATCATGACATTTTTGAAACACATTTCAAATGTGTTTTGAAACACATTTCAAACACAAAACAGGATTTTTTCTTTGATGCTTGTTTTGTGTTTTTCTTATAAATGGCCACTGAAACAGTATTTTCAGACAAACACATTTTATTCATATTAGAAATGTCTACATTAAAATAATGTAAAGCTCATCCTGAGGATAATCAGACTCATTGATTCAATAATAAAATATCACATAAACTCTCATTYGTTTGTTTGTTTTTAATATTTTTTGCTTGCAACAAATATAAAGCTGACATAAAATTGTTTTACTTTGTCCTCCCATAGCTTCATCCTTAGGAAAGAGCTGTGGAGCCCCACAGATTAAGCTGGAGAGCAGAAGTCAGAGAAAGAAGGTTTTGATTTCTTAGGAGGCTGTGARTTACTAGCACTGTGGTAGTATATAAACCTTTACCTCCTCATAAAGAATGTTTTTTTTTTTTCTGTCTGAAGGATTTTCAGAAGGCAGGAGTTGATCAGAGGAGTAGCTGGTGGCCCTCGCAGCTCGGTGACACTGTTAGGGTGGTTTTGGAGTTTCCTGCTGTGCTGKATGAAAGTTGTGCTCACCTCTGGCAGCAGGAACTTGTTAACTCCTGGCCCTGCCGAACGCCCCCGRCACCGCAAAAGGACGAGGTCTGGGCACCCCTTTGCTGGGGCTGCTGAAAAATCAATTTCCCACTSGTCACACAATGGTCTGTAGCTGTGATCTACAGCTGAAAAACTCCACACAGCATCCAAAAAGGGATATTTGTGTCCCCTGATGTCCTTCTGGCCATTCAGAGCAGGTGTCAATGCATGTGATTGTCCCCATGTCTCTCTTCATCATTAGATTGTCCTTTATCTTGGCTGATATATGTTATCATCATCTTCTGTTCTTTCAACAACTCCTTACTTGTACTTTCCTTTCCCTTTAGTGGAGAGTAAAAATTTTTTCTCTTCTTTTAGTGATCACATAAGAAGAAATAGTAAAATTATATGGTTATTAATATATGCTAAACCCTGGATTTATTTTAGGACTAAGCCAACAAAATAAATCATGCAGCAGGCGTTGTTTTTTTGTTACCTAAAGCAGGAGTCAGACTGAATGTCTAGAAGAGGTGAAGGGTAGAATTAACTATGGATTGTATCCCTCTTTCTTCCTGCCCCTAAAATTATTTTTGTTTGCATGGTGATAGGGCTAAAAGTGTGTAATAGAATACTGCCCTATGCTTTAGTATTTAATGGAATATTATTGCATTACAAGGAAAGAAAAAATAATATCAATTTTAAAAATAGAAGGTTTAACACAAGTTGCTGAATTATAATTCAAAACACAATGGATATGTTTGTATTCTCTGTTTTTAAAACAAGCTGACTCGTATATAAAATGAGTAATCTTCAAATGAATTGAAGTGAATATTCACCGTAAATATATTAAAAACAGGTCAGAATGTTCAGGAATTTATGAACTGTACCTCTAAATAAACTTATAACCTTATAAACTGTACCTCTGCAGAATGCTTTTATTATATAAAAAACTACTAATATAATGTATCTAAGCTAAAAATTTAATAATAAACAAAAAACCTAAAATTTAACTAAATATGTTTTATCAAATAAATACATATGTTTTCCCAACCTTTTAATTCTCCTGTATACATTGAAAAATGATCATGGTGCAGTTAACATAAAATATATATTTGYWRWYAAAAAAAAAAAAAAAAARAAGTGGATTTCAGAATTAGAACWGTTTAGGYAGTGAATTTAARYAAAAYTCTTTCAGCACATATTCATTCAYCTTTTGAGAYTGTATTTAGTCACAGATTATTACTACCTGAAACTTTTCCTCTGCATTCTGCTCTTAAAGCCTTTTATTTCCTGCTGATGAAGTCAGTAACTAGAATAAAATTCTAAGGTGTTCACCGAGACAGACTGAAGAGCCCACGAAAAAATTATTTAGTGTCTGAGGATAAATTGCTTTCTTTTTTTGAGTTCTCCAGCAAGTAGCTTGGAGATAGTGAGGTGATTACAATTGAGCTCCCGTAATGTAGGAGCTGATTATAATGTATATGTGTACCTTATACAAAGACACAGGGTAAATGCARAGGCTGCATCTTTTATCAGTGCAGGAATGAGCATCTGCTGCTTCATACAGCAAATGAGATGTTTCACAAAATTCATGGAATAATGTGCTGCAGAAYGGAGCCTTGCTCCTCTKCAGTGTTCWCTGAATGTGAAAGTGAACAAAACCWGAGGTTTGATGATCRCTGTCTCAAACACTTAAAATGCAAACAGMATTTGGCTACTTAATCTTGTTTGTCCTTAAAGCTTCTTCACAGCTGTGGGATTAAACACCTTGCTGGTTCACACAAGAATCTTGTTTCACTTTTTTTTAATTTTAACAATCCCGTTCTTGGGCACAGTCAGCTTTTATCCCAGGATGTTCTGACTTGCATCCAATCTGTCATAGTCCCTATGAATGTGTGAAATTACGTGATACTRTGTGTCAATTAGCTCATATAAATATGCCAGGAGCAGAATTTATTCCTGGATAAAAAGGAAATATTAAAATAATACTTGTCATGGACTTCAGGTCCATGTTGTGTCATATGGCAAACTAAATTGCACGTGAATGACAATTCTAAAATAAGAAAGGAAATGCTTTGCTATCTATGCTAAAACAAGGTTTAGTTTTTGGTATATTACCATTTTTCAATGACATTTATAACTTTAATGATGGAATTCAATTTGACTAAATTTATTAAATTTTARCAATACTTTTTTTTACTGGCTAAACTTTTCAGTTAATGATGACAGCAGGGCTGAGGATTATTATTATTATTCAGTGCTGCTTGTTAATTTTAGAAGCYTTTTCATTCTGCTGATACATTTTATCATGAAGAGACTGCTTTATCTGGAAACCACAACACTTAGGGAGTGTTTTGGTGAGGTCATCCTTGCCTTCTTTAAAAGCTATTTATACAACAGTTCTCCTCAAGCTTCTGTTCCTTTGCCCCTGGAACAYACAACCTCTCTTCTCTGCATTATGTACATATTGGTGGACTTTCCCYGTCTGTTCTTCTTGCACAGCTTCCTTATTCCTTTCTTGCTTGGCAAATTTCGAAGCTGCAGTCACTGGAGTCTTGTCCCAGGTCATTAATTTCTGTAAATCTTGAGCTGGCCGTGTTTTATTTTGTTTTGTTTATTTTTCTTCTCCATCTCTGGTTCCAGAGATTATATTCCTTGTTCCCTTATCCTGGCTGAGAATGCATCCTGCATCAGACTTTTCCCACTATTTCTGGTCCTTAAGTGTGAACATCTGAAGCTGAAAATATTAAAACTATTTAAGTGGAATCCCACTGAAATTAAAAAGAGGAAGGTCATAGGCTTGACCAGATCAGTGAAATGTTTATAAGTCTATCTATTCTAAAAATATATCATGGAAAGAGTTTTCTTGGTTTGTTGGTGATTTGAAATTTTCTGTCATTGTAGAGCTTCTAAAAGTTTCTTGGAATTTGTTTTAGAAAATTTTCCTTTAAAGAAGGAGGAAAAAGTCCCATGTCTTATGGTTATAATAGAGACCCATGATAAAATAAACTGGAATTTAGGGAAAGTGTTTAGGACTTTTTAGTTGTGCACCTGTAGAAATTTTATTTTGTATTGTATATTTATGTTAGAGTGACCCTATAGTAATCCTATGTAAGAATCACTCCTTTCCCTGATTTCTGTGGGAATGCTGATGATTTTGTGTTTCCTAAACTTGGTAGGAAAAATATGCCAAAATGTTTTTTTCAAAACTGATTCAACATACAAAATACCATTATAATTTCTGSTTTGGTTCTTTTCTTAGAACCTCTGAATATTCATTCTTTTATGCTGGAAAATGTCTAGCTCTTTAGGATTTCTTTATCTGAAAGACACAACTTTTCCAAAAGTTTCAATTACCAAATAAGTGGGTTTTTAAAAATTCCTTTGATTCTAAAATGAAGATTATCTTTTCCTGAATACATTAATATTCTGGAGAAAATTTACTCTTGTGACAAGTGCTGAGATGGCACACTCTGAAATAGGGTTACAAAACTATTTTCTTTTGAGCCAAATGCAATTCCATTCATTTGCAAAAATGAAAGTCATTAAATATTTACAAGCCAAGAGAAAATGGAGATTGAAGAACAGCAAAGCAAGTTTTTAAGGGATTTTGGTGTGAATTCCAATTAAATCTTTCTAATAAAATCATACATTGTTTTCAATATATGTAGATTAATCAAAATAATTTACATTATTAAGATTTKTATGAGCTTTTTATTCTGTTGTCAATTGTTTTGTCTCCCTGAAAATAAACTCGGAGTGTGTTTCTACAAAACAGAGACATGCGAAACCAAAACTGTCTTTTTTTGATCCATAAATTGTTCTCCTGACTGCTACCAGACATACTGGAAAAACAGTCGATTTCATTCACAAAATCATTAGGAAGAGCTGGTTTGCCTTATTTCTAAATTTAAGGAACCCCCTGTCTTATGTGCTTCATGAGAATGATTTCTATTATAAGCAACCCTTCTGCGGTGAATCTGGTGAGTTAAAAAAAAAAAAAAAAAGTTGTTTTTTTGTTTAAATACTCAAAGATTGAGAAGTGCAGAAATAAAGTACCTGCATTGCTGCAACATTGGATTGTTACTGCTCAGATTGTTTTTTTTCATCTAAAATAACGTAGTTTTCTTCTATCTGAAAGATTGGGAAAAATAGCTCAGATTGATGGAATTGCCTGTATTTTACATGTTATTGAAGGAAGTTATTGTTCAAGGAATGGGTAACTAGGATACTCTGAATCAAAGGAGTTCCATGAGGAGCTTTTGAGAGAAAATGTAGAAAATCAAGATGAGTGTGATTAAGGGAAATTTTTGTGAAATGTAGTGAGAAGATAAGCTTTCTTCCTTGAGTATATTTCAGTATAAAAAGGAATTAGATTTCCTAGAAACCCYTAAGTGCACCCCCTCCTCCCCTAATATTTATGTGCAGGGTGTTTATTATATCCACTGCTACAGGATCATGTAAGTATGGTGAAACAAGGTAAAAAAAAAATGTAGAGAGAGATTAAAGAAGCAAGATATGTCTAGATTCTGTCACCTTTATTGGTTTTGAGTATCATGGGAATGAGGGCAAGAGACCTTAGTGTTGT
>NW_026623997.1:134863-159280 GCF_030028575.1 Malurus melanocephalus | reverse complement strand
GAAAACATTATTATTTTTAGGCATCTAAAGGCCATGAATACCCAAGAGTCAACACATTATTAAAGCTGTTGAGTGTTGCACTCATCCATTTGTTTYAGTTTAAAGACTGACAAAAAAAATTCTTCTGGAATAACTGGATCAGAATTCAATGTGCCTGTTTGCAACAACAGAACACCCTAATGATAAAGTGCAAGACTATGTAATGGAAACGAATGAAGTGTAAAATAAAATAATAGAATAACATGACAAGCTAAATGCTTTCTGCAATGCAGTATTCTTGAAAGTGAGTGCATCAAAAAAAAAAAAAAAAAAAAAAAAAAAAAAGTTACTTTCATGTTTCCTAATTTCACATTGGAGATATTCTTGATTTATCATCTACCACCTTGAACAATGTTTTGTTGTTTATATGGTTTAGCAGATCTCCTGATCTGGAGTTCAGGATTTAGTAGCCATGGTAGCTGCCATGGAATAAATCTTAACTCAAATAGGCAGTAGTTCAGGATTAAATATTTTGTGTTCTCTCTTTTAATACATTTGTTATATAATTTGCAGTGTATTTGCACAATTTCAAAAGAGAGGCTTAAAACCACTCTGAAATTGCAACTTRCCATGCTTAGGGACAAGCTTAGGTCTGCAAAGGTGACACCAAAAAAAACACATCAGGCCAAGGAATAATGAAGGAAATACTGTGTAAATTGGAAAATATCTACAATCCCAGCTTTACTTCACTACTTTTGAGGTCACTATTCTCTCTTAAACCCAGTGAAATTGTGGTCAGCCTGCACAATTAGCCTGCAATTAAGGAAATGAGGCGCTCTTAATAAGTGAGCAGAGCACTTGCCTTGAAGCTCTGCCACCCTCATTCCTGGAAGATAGCAGTCAGCAGTGGCACTGGGACTGCTCCCTGCAGTTGAAAATTTTGTGTTTCCAAATATTTGCAACTCCAGAGCAGGGAAGACTGCAGTAATGTGATAGTTGTGGGGTAAGGTTTACCTGTTTTGTCAGGACTGTGTATCTGCCACTTACAGACAGATTTGGGACCTGTCATTTGTGGATGTGCAGCCTGGAGGGCGCAGGGGCCAACAAGGAGACTTCAGAAGTTCCCCATACTTCATGTTTAAGATTCTCTGTGAATAAACAAGGGCTCAAATCAGTTCTGTTGAAAAGTTTGTTTGCCATGCAGAGCAATTTTCTCACCCCTGTGCCCTCTCTGAAACRACAGACYGTAGGTTATGTGGCGTTGTGCCTARGCCTGAGATAACGGGGATTCCATCCCTAATAGCCACAGGTGGTCATCCTGTAAGTCAGGGATTTGATTACCCATATCATTGGCTTAGCTTGCATAGCTGCAAATGCTATTAAAGGTAATAAAATTACCCAACCTTTACATCACTGCRCTGTGGGCAAAGGATATTGTTCCCAGCAATCAGCATTTATGTCCAACCATTTAACACTGGCCAAGCTGTGCTAATGGCTTTCCGTGACATTTTTGAAAGGACAGCCGTTAGATCAAACGAGCAGGTAGAAAAATGTAACGTTCAAATATTGGGGATAGAAATGGAATTACCAGCTTTGTCATCAAATTAAATTAATACACAAGGCCTGTGCGATCCTAGGTGCAAAAATGGATCTCTGGCTCCTTCTTTTCCCARTCTAATAATTTGCTGCTGTGGACTGAAACTGGACCTGATTGGATTTGAAGAATCATACAGTTTGTAGGGCTTCCAGTTTGTAGAAGAGTGAAATGAAATTGCAAACAGGTAGACAAAATARGCAAGAAAGACAATTAATTCCTTTAATTACAACTGGTATGAAGGTAGAAGAGGGCTTTATGGATGGTGCTAGGGACCACTCATATTGCCCCTGGCATATGTGATAATTTTATAAGGGGTGGACATCAGCTCCAGGGAATGGCAATGATCCTATCACCTTATTGCCTGGAGTCATGCATTACCCTCACTCAGATTTTGCTCAGTCCCGGTAAATAAAATTTGTTTTCCACAATTATTTTTAATATCTGAAGGCCCATAATGTCCAAGCCATTGCCTTKTAAGTGACACTTCTCTTTCTCCTTAAGTAAACATGATAAACACTGCGTGTTGAATCAGAATGCTCATGTGATGCTGGGTGTTCATTCTGGTTATTCCCTGTTCCCTGAAAAACCTAATAGCTGGTGCATGTGGCTGTCAAATCCTAAATAATTCTTGTGCATTTAGAATCATGTTTTAGATCAATGAAGGTTTGTTCTTTTCTATCAGCCCTGATCATTCAAATATTTAAGAGTGTAGAAGTGATGCGAATAGTGTTCATTACAGAAAAATCTAATTTTACCTATATGAAGCAGTCAGGATTATGGTTTGATTTGGAGTCTCATCCTACTTTTATTCATTTGACTTTAACAGAAACCACCTTCTAGTCATTATTTAATCCTTAACACCAGTAGTACTGCTAAGGTCAGCATGTATTCCATAGAAACCAAAGTTAATGCTAGGAGTGAAAGTTCTCAGAAATTACTTTTCAACTGTTAGTGAAATAACTGAAGAAAATGGTTACCACCATATCAATTTGTAACTTYTAGAACACTTAGAATATGTAAATATAAAGCCATAAAATATGGCTGTTAATACCATGACTCCTAAGTATGTATGATAATGTAATTGAAAGGTCAAAGAGAAGACCTCTTCTTGTAAATACTTAAATGAGAAATCTTTGCTCATGAATTATTCTTTTTAGGTGAGCAGGAATGGGCATTTCATTAAGTATTGCTCATGGGAATAAGCAGTGCAGGATCAGACCTTCAGTACTTCGGTGTACTAAGCAGGAACTCCATAATGTCACTCTGATAAATTTTTTTAATCAGTTTTTCCTGATGATCTGGTTAGCTCCCAAAGCAACTGGAATGGAAATCAGTCCAATTCCAAAAGATCTGCTTCAATTATTGGGCACGGTACCATTAGTCTTGGCTGCAATACCGAGCTGAGCGCTGCACAGTGCTGTTGAAAAGCAGCTGATTCATGATCCATGGGAAATGACTCCACCCCACAGGCTGTTTCAACACTGAACTATACTAGTGATGAAATATAAATCTGCTGTTTTAGCTGCTGCCTCATTTTTTGTCTATTTTTCTAACAAGTAAAATTGTCCTGTAGGGTATTTCGTTAATTTCTCATGTCCTAATGTTGAAATCTTGGCATTTTAATTTGAGCCCTCTATATGCCCAAATGACTCGAAGGGTGTTCTGTCTTCCACTGTTTTCCATCTGTGAATCTGACTTGTTCAGAAACTTTGGTCACGTTTGAAGGCAACARGAGCAAGGAAAGTGTGAAGGGTTTGGGTTTTTTTTTTCCTTCTCCTGAATCCTTGGGATTAAGAAAAAAAAAGCAGAATTATTTGTTCAGTATCCAGACAGTAGTTTTGTGTTTGCTAAATTCTAATGAAAGGCATCAAAATTCATATATTACTCCAGCTGTATAATGCAAAAATAATTTGAAGATTTTGAAGGCTTTATCCTCAGGTAAGCTACGAAGCTGGATTTTGCTTTCCCTTGTGTGGGTACAATATTACAGAAACTCAGTCTAAATCTCCAGTTAAAAAGTGACTGTGGATGGTCTGATTTATATTTTAGATTTGTGGAGCAATTAACCCTGGGGTTCTTAGGAAAAGCAATAATCAACCCTTCTCTCCTCAGTCTGGTCCCATAATCTTTATCTTGGCTGTGTTAAAATATTTGAGGGCTAATTGCACAAATCACCTTCAAACACTTAAAGGTCTGATTTCAAAGTTGTGAAAGAGTGCATGTGGTATTTTACTACTTGGTTAACATTTGTGCATAAATATTTTCAGTTTTAATTACTGTGCTGAAGTTAGATCCACATTGAGAGGATAACCCTGAATGCAGATCTGCATTTCACACCTTTTATCGAGCTGCATTTAGACAGTGGAGTCACAATATCTGAAACTTTATGCTATCTGTTGACTACTCATATGCAAACAAAACATATCTTCAGAGAGAAATGGAGTTTTCTGTACACATGAACACTAAACACTTTCAATAAGGTGTTTCAATAGGTTTATAGGTGTAATTTTTTATAGTTTTATTTTACATTTTTCTGGGTGTTTGCAGCCACAAAGAAGCAACTCCATTAATTGGCCTGTGATGCAGCATTGATAATGAGAATGACTGATAATCTAATGATAGCAGAAATTACTGAATGAAAAAAAAAAAAAAAAAAAAAAAAAATCAGACACAGAAATAAACCACAACTTTTTCTGCTTCTCAACTGGTTTAGATTGCTCCACATAATACCAGTTGTTTCCCCAGTCTTAATACAATTGCACAATTGTATTACAATTGTAAAAAATTGTACAAATACAAAACCAGGAGAAAGATTGCAGGAAATGCATCACACTGTCTTGTGATACATATATGCTTCAAAATGATGCTTTCAATGTGCAGGTCTATGCACTAAATATTTAGGGACAGGGGAAGGGATTATTCCAGTGCTGGGTTGCGCTGGTTTCCTCTGAGTTGCCAAGCTGATGGGTCTCAATCCCTTGAGTTCATGTGTCATAACATTTGGGAAGGTGACAACAATGACGTCATCACTCAAGAACTTAGAATATATCTCAAAAATATATCTTGTGGAAGAACAAAATGTCAGTTTGGGAAGACTTGTTTGACATCATTTAACTTCGCCCACCACCAGCTGCAGAGCTACAGTTCTTACTGGGTAAGTTTATTTAAAAGAGGCTTGAGGTAGAGTAGAGAGGCTCTACTTTTCCCTGAAATGGGCACATGGGAGAAATGCAACAGCTTCCCTAGGGAGTTAAAAACAAAACTTTATCAGGAAACTTCAGAAGATCAGAAATTTGGAAGATTTAAAAGAAAATATTTAATCAACATAAAGCATCTCCCTGAGCTTCAGCTGTTTTCTCCAGTCTCTCACAGCAGCATTATTGTTATCAATAATTCTGATATCTCTCTCCCCTCCTGCAAATGAAGTATGATCAGTATTTTAGTTTCMAACAGTGSAAATGGCCATTTGTCTGAATTAAACACTCATTACAGTGATAGTCAACATGTCAGCGTGTTTGATCTCACTTTTCATTTCACTGCTCAGCTGATAAATTAAAAGTCTGAACACTTTCACCATTGGTTTCATACGTGGAATTATCAAAGTTAGACACAGCTCCTTGTGCATGTCTGTGCCCCGTGCTGGTGGCATCTGAGATTTAAAAGGTCACTAACCTAGGTATGTGCTTCCATTATGGATGAAGAACAGCATTCTTTATTGCATAAATATAAGGAAGATTATATTTACAAACCACAACCTTAACGTTGAAATTATGATCAGTGCCAGTTCCTTAACAAACARCATTTAACTCCTTGGTTTTTGTTTCTTGTCTTAATTTTGCTGAAAGAAGAGATTTCCTTGGTGCCCTTCTTACTAAAGAGCACTGAGAGCATGACATGAGTAGCTTTCTATCGGAGGTAACAGCAGAAAAATCTTGTGCTGTGAAAACTATGCTTGCTTGTTTGGCTTTTTGTTCTTTTGCTTTTCCAAATCTGTGAAAGTTATCTGCTGTAAATCTTTCCTCTTAAGTGCTTGACCATATTGATATGAGACATCAAAGAAAAGTCCTTTGTTGGTACCAGTATGGTTTCATTTCCAGGCTGGTACTCCAGGACGCCAAAGAGAGGATCTGCACAGAACAGGGAAGCTTTCTGAGTGCTGCAGCTCCTGAGGCTCATAAAGCAAGAAGGAATTTTGGTGGGAAAAAATAAATAAATAAATAAATTGGAGTGGAGTTCAAGAGGTTCAGGAATCACTGGGCACATTCTTAGGAGGTCTACAAAAAACATGGTGAGGAATTAGCCTGGCTACAGTTGAAACATCAGAATGGATGATTGTTTTTTATTCTAGTTTAACATGTTTTAGGATCTGTCTGAMGTAATATGGAAGTAACAGAGAAATGCCACATAAGGGGTACATGAAAAGTGTTTAAGGAAATTAAAAATGCCAGGACTTTCTTAAGAAAGTATTGCTCCCAGTTCCTCCTGAAGTTCACAAAGTATGAGCATTCTGCCAGAAAACAAAATTAACAATGCAGTGTTATTCTGTTTAAAACTGTGATGTTTCAATAAGAATCTGTTTTTTAAAGGCTCCATACTTCTAAAATCCTAATGATTATTGAATCATTAGTCTAACATATCCCCAGGGTCTTGTAGAGAATTACAAATAAAACACCTACTTCCCACAACTTAAATGGCTCAGTAAGTAACTCCTTACCTGCAAAAAATGCTGTTAATTTGTCCTAACTATACTTGTTATGTATTGTTTCACTGTCAGAAACAATGATATCCTAATCTAAAAGATGTTACGTGAGGGAAACTAAAGACTATTAATAGTCAATTTGTGGAATTTCACCTAAATTCCATATTTTTCTAGAGGGATGTTTAATTTTTGTTCCCTGTGTTCAAAAAATACCACTTAAAGCACAACTTTCCTTAAATCCTAAAGTGAATCTTAGCTATCTAAATACTGTAAATTGTTTGAAAGAGTGGTTGGTTGTAGATTTTGAAGGTCTTAGTAATGTGATGCTTCAGACAGGTCTGATTATTTGTTAATTAGTTAATTATACTGGCGTTTGAGAGGTTATCAGTCTTGAAATTAAATAAATTCAAAGCAATTTCAGRTTCTTTGTGAAAATAGGCAGACACTTGTGCATCAAAGTGTGCATAAGTTGTAAAGTTTGCTTGAAACATCATTTAGGGAGGTTTGTCTGCCTGTATATGATGTCATCAGACCAGCAAATCCTATTCCAAATTTTATTTTCAGTCTTGTTTTGAGAAGTCTTTAGAATCTTGCRTTTGATGCATCAAATAAACAATCATTGCTTAATTGACAAAACATGATAAAAATAATCTGGTAACCTGGAGGATGCTGGGCTAAGTTTAAATCTGATGTTCTCATCTGTTTTCTTTCTACCTGGTACAGAGGTTTGCACTTTAACAGCACCACAGAGACATACACTTTCATCATTGCATTAAAAARGCTGTAAAGTTCTGTATTTAGTTTTTAGGAAGTGCTGCAATTAAGATGTGCCACTGGAAGTTTTCAATTTTACAAGRCAAAGGCCTGCTCCTTCATATAATTAAAAAGCCATGTTTATGAAATATTCCAATGAACAACAAAGAGAAACCAGAATATCAAATATTATTTGGTAGGTAGCTATCAATTAAGTTGCAGAAGTAAAAGTAAAAATGCATTGTTAAAATAAAAATATTAAGGTCTGCCATACTTTCATTGATGGTCCTCCTCCAGGCCAGCAAAAAGTAGATGTGATTTATGCAYGTCTGTCTCTTCCAGAAATACTAGAAGCTTTTGTCTTCAAATTAAAGAATTGCCCTCAAATCTAGAAAGGTATCAGKGTAATCCGGAAAGGGAAAAAGAAGAAAAGAGTGAAAATATGGCCTGAACTAGGTCTTTATAACTTTGTGCTTTTCTAGCCATCCCTGGCTTTCCTTTGAGAGTAAAATCTTGCATATAAAAGGTCAGGTTTTTCATCTGTTGAGATCAATGGCAGGCTGTCCACTTACTTCAGYGAACAGTGAATCACATCTCAGATTTCCACAGCTGATAATGGCGTAAAAATAGGCTCGATCTCTCTGACTGAGAGAAATAGGGAGCACCTTGGTCAGAGCATAACCCTGTCACAAAAACAAACAAACAAAAAAAAAAAAAAAAAAAAAAAAAAAAAAAAAAAAAACAAAAAAAAAACAAAAACCCCAAAAAACTCAAACTAATTGTGGAAAAGCAGACCGGAAAAGGAGATGAGGTTTCTTGGGAAACAGTCACTATTTAACTAGAGCAGAGATGAACAAATGTGGAGTTAATTCTGGCTGGTTGGTGATGGGGAAGAACAGCCACAACACAAACAGTACAGCCTGTGCTCTACATGTGATGAGTGTGTTTCTTACAAACCAGCCTCCTCATTGTGCTGCTGCTGCTAATGAAACCAGGAGGGCTTTGTGACAGCAGTGTGCCACGATTCTTATTCTTTCTGGTTGCAGAGAAAGGATAGTGTTTCACACTGGGTGTCAATCCTTAGCCTGGGATGATGTGAAGAACCGCAGGGAGGTGCAGAAGGATTCTGAGGGAGAAAAACATCCACCCCAATTTAAAGCAAAAAGGTGTGTGTACGTGCACAGACTTCCACCAAACATTGGCATTTACATTCTCCAATATCGAGATTTATTTCCAACTCATAAATATTGGCCTGCAGCCTAGCCACAGTTAACGTTCACATCTCCAATCAAGAATTTGTGATGGCCAAAAAAGAATCTGATACTATTCCTTAAAACACTAGTCAGGGCTGTGTGTGGAAACAATATTGCACTGGTGCTTGCCAAGCTGTAATTTCATTTTAAAGTGCATCTGATACAGGMCTGCACATATGCCAAGTAACCAAATCTTAATTTTATTCTTACATTRAGGTATTTAACTTTTTCCTATTATGAGTCTGTGGATATAATGGGAAGGATCCCTTTACAGGCAGTAAAATGTGGTTTCCATTTTTGTTTTGGTTTTGTGGCTTCCATAGCCTAAAAAGAATCCAGAATGAAAATACACAGCTCCTTTTCATAAATGCAAAAACATAACAATTACATAGCCAATTATTTAGTAAAGATTAGGCTTTAAAAAAAAATCTTTTGTCATATAGTTTGTCAAAGGAGCTGTAAGATGAAATATGATCAAGAGCATTCATAATTTGAAACCTACTGAATGTTGRATGCTTTGATTTATAATTGATGCTTTAGATACATTATAAGTGTGAAAACTTCAGATAACTATGGTAGTTTACACAGAGACATAAAGGACTGTGCACTAAAAGCTCTATTTTAATGGACCTGATCCTGTCAAAACATCAGCAAGTAAGAAACAATGCTGTTAAATACTGAATTCTATTTCACTCTGCTGATGAAATACTCTGAGGACAACAGGGCTTCTTTACAAAGTAATTTTTATTTTTATTTTTTTTTTTCTAAAGAAGACTAGTTGTGTTTCATAATTAAACAATCAATATCTTGCCTCGGAGATCTGTGATAAAGTAGATCCCATTTTTTCACTCAAGATACCCCTGCAAACTTCTGACAAWAACTGTTTAATAGGCATGTRACAGAGAAATTTGGGGGTGAGTACWGYCAGAGTTCTGGMRTTTGTGCCTGTATTTYGCTTTTTCTTCTATTCAGRGCTTTAAAGCTGAAATATGTGTATCCTCAAACAGAACATGAACAATTCCTTCAGAGAGGCAGGTTAATAAACGAGAACAAAGGGTACAAAGAGAGGCTTGAAACCTTGATGAAACGGGGAAATGGGAGCACTGGTGCACCTCTGGAGGGTCAGCTGGGATGTGAGACCTCCCAGCAGYGAGGCATGGAAAAGATCTGAGGAGCTGTGCATAAAAACACAGCGGATTCATCAGCACAGTGTGCGTTTCAGAGACAGAACTGCAGGCAGMACTGAGGCAGTTCAAGAGGCCAGGCTGGTCCTCATTGCTGAAAACTCCAAATCCAGTGCTGAGCACTAATTAGCAGGAGGCATGGCATGGCATTCTGCAGTCTGTGTTTTTGAAGGTTTCCTCAAAACTTATTATATTTGAAAGATGGAAAGGATTCAATAAAAAAAACCCCTCAGCTTTTGATTTCTAGCTTAGTTTAAAACTCAGCCTTTTATAACGTTACTSAAAATGAAGAGCAGATTTCTAATAAAGGAGCTAATTATTATTAAAATTCTGGTGTCAGCAGAAYGCTTCATCCTCACAGACAGAAATGAATTAGTAGTTCACAGATATTTATTCTAAGTTTCCAATAAATACTTGGCAAAAATTCAATAAAGTTCATTAAATACATAAATGGAAAAATTAAAAATAAAGATTTTTCCCTTGTGATTTATTRTATAGTGTTTTTGAAAAGCAAAGTTGAAGAAAGAAGTCACTATCTGGCAAGAAAAGCACTACGGAATTGTTAATTAAATTGTACAGTCATAAGCAAGCTAGTGATCAAGAAAAAAGCTCCCCTGCTTRGAACTGGAAGCCATATTTATTCTGKCTGGKTGCTCAAAGAGGTGAAAAGATTATTTTAGTTATTAAAGTGAAATTTAAACAAATGAGTATTGCTAGATACATTTCTTTTTGAATTATACCAAATGAGGAAAACCAATTAAAATGTTGGCAACAAGCATAGGGAGATTTTTGCAGATGCATCCGGGGCACGATCCCATTGAGGAGGATCCCATTTTCTGATTACAGAAAAGGTGAGGTGGTGCACAAGGAGCTGTTGTCCCTGTGATGGACAAGAGCAAACTGGGAAACTCCCTGRGCTGAGCTTGAGTGAGTTATGGGATGGCTGCAGGGGAATAAGTTCCTTTGTTTAAACACATGAGGTTTCTGTACTCTGAGCACCTATGGCTGGGATTTTTGCTATTTGTGCTTGAAAAAAACAGTTTACCCATTTTATTTTGTTTTACATAACCCTGGATATTGAATTCCGTGTCCCTTCTCTAACACCTTGAATATTGATTTGAAAGGCCATATGAGAACCTTCGAGCTGTTTAAAAAAAGAAAAAAAGAAAAAAAAAACCAACAAAAAAACCCAACAAAACCCCACCCGCCAAAAAAAATCCCATGCAAACCATGAAATGAAGCAAAAAAAAAAAAAAAAACACCAAAAAACTTTGATCTCCATCACTCATGATAAAATTAATGCCTCTTTCGAAAGTACATATTCATCAGTGTAATGAGAGTCAATACAGTTGATTTAATGCAACTTCTGAGTAATGCTGAGCTTTAGTTTAGGGGGGAGAAAAACCACCAAACCAAACCCTCTCTTTGTGTTGTACTTCAAAATTATTATTTACTTTAAACTGTTATATTAAAAGGACTCCTCAGAAGGGTATTCATCTGCTTCTGGACACCTGGTTAACATTAAGAASAGTTTGCCAGAGCTTTGTGCAGGCATACAGAGCTTACTCTGAGAATTTAATCAAATATTTTGCCAGCCTTACATGGGTGGCTCAGGATGTTCCTCAGCAGGATTATGGTAGTTCTCTCTGAGAAGGTAGGCAGCTTTCTTTTTTACATCACAGGCTTTTGTAGCATTTTTTAATAATAAATATTCCTCCTCTCTGAAGGTGCTGCTTTGCACAGCTTAGAGCTTTCAGTTCAGCATCATTTCTTGGCAGTGATTGCCACTGCTGTGGTTTTAATAAAAACAGTATCAGAGGATCGTGTTCTGAAGCATATTTTGTAAAGTGAAATTGTRTAGGCATGCTCTGCTCAGGCTCTTGTTTTCTAAAACTTGACATTTGTAGAAGTTATTTGAATAGTTTGAATGAGCTTACTGATCCATTCACAAGGACTTCTTGTCTCAGATAATGTGAGGGATACGTTGCACAAATCTGATGGGAAATAAATTTCAGCCTAAGGAAACCAGTACAGCAGTTTTTTGTTGGTGTTTTTTTTCTTCCCTGTGGTGAACTGAGGAACTGAGTAACATTGTACTTGCTCATTTTTGAACACCTCTTAGGTAAGAAATTAAGGGATTTTTTTTTTTTACTGACTTTTGAATAACAACATTAACTTTTAATGCACAGAAATGGTGACAATTTTAGCCATATAATCATGAACCTGCAGCCATGGACAAAATAGGAAAATGGTGGCAGAGTATGCAGTGGTTGGCTCCTCTTGTGGTAACAATCACTTGTAAAATGAAGATATGGGGGATATTTYGTTTGGCACACCAAATTTGCTATGCTTGTTTAGGTTTTTCGGTGGTGGGTTTGTTTGTTGTTTTTTTTTTAAATCATAAAAAACTCACCTCCCTAACAACTGCCAAATTATTTTAATGCAGGTGGTGGGAAATATCCAATTAACCAGCATATGCAATTCGCGTGGTCACTAGGGTTTGTTTTCTCCTTTCTTCCCATCACCCAGGCACGCATTACGGAATGTTTTGTATAAATAACAAAAACCAATTTTCAATGAAGGATGGGGAGAAATAGAGGAGAGAGAAGAGCTTCTATTTTGTAGGTATTCTGAATGTCTGATAAAGTTGTCTGGTTGGGATTGAACTGCTTTATTGCTGTGAAAACTGAAGGACACAGGTCACAGGTTCTGAACTGAACTGCATTAAAGCGAGCAGACACAGATGCACCCAACTCAGAACTTACACTTTGCTCTTTTTCTGTAAACACAAAACAAAATAGAGCTGATCAAGTATCACAAGTGACTCATAAAATGGAATAAGAGTATGAAGACATCTAAAAACTGTAGAAGCCTTTGGAAATTTTTTATAATCATTTCAAACTCTAGTAGTTTTTTTTGGGTTTGGGGTTTGGTTTTTTCAATTTCTATAAAGAGAATAAAATTATACATGCTTTTGACATCTCTCTATCAATAAAAGGTAAATCCCAGACCAGGGCTGATTTAGGTGTGGATAACCATAATCAAAATAATATACAGTGTGGATAGCCATAATCAAAATAATATACAGTCAAGGTAGATTTTAAATAATGTGAGATCACTGTTCTTTATGTCATTTTCTAGTGTAGCTTGATTGTTTCACTGTGCTACCTAAACTGTTCTTGCTTTGTTAAACTGGCATCAATCCCCCAAAGTTACTTGAGGCTTGATTGTTTCTGATTATTMATAGCTTCCTCAAATATTCTCCATTTTTAAGAGATGCCATTAGTGTTTGTTCCTTTACTTTCCAGGGACTTGAAGGCATTTTCAGAAATTGTCTAGCTAAAACCTAAATGTCATCTTCTCCACAGCAGTTAAGCACCAAGTTCAGTGGGAGTTAAGGGACTTAGAGAAGACAGAAACACCTTTGGAGATAGGGGCTTAAGTGCCTTTCCCTATCTCAAGGAATAAAAGAGACAAAGGCTTMTATTATTTGTGCTTCATAAACACAGAAGTGCTTTCAGTACAGCAATTGCAAGCCTGTAGAGGCTGTCAGAATTTCGTTTGCATTTGTAGCACAAAACCCTGATGTATCCCTCTCACAAATCATGATAGTCAGTAAACCCTGGAGCTGTGCTCTGGGTGATTTCTGTTGGGATTATGTGCTCTTTGCTGGTGCCTGTGGCTGTAAACGTGGTTGGGGTGGAAGGGATCTCTTCCCCTTCCCACCCTGCTGCTTTAGGGAGTGCTGGTAGAGCAGGGGAATAGTATGGAAACCATAGCTTGGGTCACAGTAAGTAGCCATTTGCCTTGTTTCTTCCCCTGGCTCTGTTTTTTGGAGATTTTGTGCCATCTGTGCCAAAAAGACCACAGATCCTTTATTTATAGTGAAAGCCCTTCTGGCTTCATTGTCACAGTGTCTCCACCCAGCAGCGTTTTGATCCTGAGTATGATGTAAAGTTTTTTCTCCAGAAAAAAAAAAAATACACGGGTCTAAGGTGGCATAATCCTGCCAGTATTTCTACTTAGAGGGGCCTTGCAGTTGCAGAACAAAGGGGAATGGAGTTGCAGAACAAATAGCACTTGGCACAGCTGCAGGCTGTCCTGCAGATTCCAGCAACTCGGCATCTGGCTTTGACACCGTTGCTCTGTAAATGGATGGAGTGACAACAAACATCTTCAAAGCGGTTTGCTTTGAGTTCACTCCTTTCTGTCGAGTTTTAGGAGAGTGCCAGGAGGGGATACAGCAATCTACCTCTTGGGATTAATATGTTATATCACATCTGTCTGCCTAATGCAGAGGAATCTCTGGTAATGTCAAGTGCCTGACACTTCAAAGGCAGCCAGAAATCACCCGCCGTGATATTTATAGAGTCCTTCTATAGGGAAATGTCTTAATGTCTCCAGATCAGTAACTGCCTTAGATCTGAAGCAGGACAAGTAATTCTGTTTTTATTATCCATTCCAGTGGCCTCATTAGTCTTTTTTTTTTTTTTTTTTTTTTTTTTTTTTTTGTTGCTCTGACTGGTCACACAAAATGTGTAAGCAAGTTGACTCAGTGTAACATCAGTCACTGCAGAGAAAAGTGTGAGAGATGAAGAGAGACAGACAAACAGAGAAGAGCAAGAGCAAAGCAAGTCCCCTGCAGGGCAGGAGCAAGATGCCTGTGCTTTCCTCGGTGCAGAACACTTTGAACCTGAGTTGTGTCATCGAGCTGTGCCTGGGTGCCCAGACACAACCCAAGCAATCAGATTTTGGCATGCTGCTTTTCCAAACATMTCCAGCCGGGAACAGAGCCCTGCACTGCCAGGCAGGGTTAAGTGGGTCGGTGTATTCAAAGGTTGTAGGGCTSTGCTCCATGCTGGGGAGTGTTTTGGAAGCAGGAGGCATTGCTGGGGCATGGTGGGTGCTGTCTTGACAAACTGCTTCAGGGAATAGRGAGAGTATATAAAGATCACAAAGGAAAAAAGACAAAAATGGGGGTTTTGACTGTGGAATGGTCTATGCAGCACCAGGTGTGCTGGTGAGATGGCACTCACTTTTCTCAGTACAGGGAGGAGACTGCTTGGGAACAAGCTGCTCCYCAGCAGCTTTAAACCAGATGTGAGGAGGGGGGCAGGACAATATCAGCTTCCTGATGAGAATKAATCTTTTGAAAAGGACCCAGCACTCCCTGCCTCCATCATTCCATTTACAGCCCCTGGGTCCTAAAAAGACAAAGGACCAGTAACCATCTTGGGCATGTGATACAGCACAAATATGGAATACAATACACTTTTTTTTTTCTTAATTTATTTATTTATTATTTTTTTTACCCAGAGCAGAGAGGCAAAAGTTAGAGGGACAGGTGCTCATGAAGGTTTTGTTCTGCTGACTCCAAAATGTGCTGGCCATGCTGGAGCACACTTCCAGGCTTATGGTGATGAGCCAGGGACTCCTGAGGTAATAAAAACCAACAGGGAAACACCAGAGAATAATCTCAGAGGAATTAAGGGGTGTTTCTCTGGGAAGATGGCCYGGCTGATAGCCCATCTGGGATGCTGTTGCACCAATGAAAACGGCATGGGCAGAAAACAGGATGAGTTGAAARGCAGAGCACTGYTGGAAARYCAMAACCCCATTGTCATTACTGAAACCYGGTGGGATGGATGGACCAGAGCATGACAGTCAGTGGCTGTATCTCAGATTCCAGCTCTACAGGAAGATAGCCAGTGGTATCTGTCAGATCCCTAAGGAAATCCTCCATGGAGTGCCAGAGCTAGAGATTCCCAGAAGCAAGAAATTGATTGAGGAAGGTGGGACATCAGCATTGTTGAGTAGGGATAGGCTGGTCAGACTGAAGGGAAAGAAGAAAATGAAAATGGAATTGAGATTTGAAGCTGGCACAGGTGACCTGGGAAGAGTGTGGAGATGAAGGCTGTTGTGTAGGGACAGGGTAAGGAAAGCCAAGGCAAAGGAGGATTTGAACTTGGCAGGGGCACCCATCGAGGTCAGGCTAAGGTGTCCTTTCCAGCACTGCTTTCTCTGCTTGATTGCACAGTTTGCTGTGGATTTCAGATGAGGCAATGGGTAAGAAAGGTGAGAGCTTGGTTAGTTTGGGATTAAACCCCATGTCAACCACCAGACTAACAGGGCAAAAACACCCCAAAAACTGTGGCTGAATTTTACACAGAGCCTCATGTTTCCCTCTCAGGGTGATGCAGCACAGCCTCTATGCAGCTGGAGAAGCCTCTGCTTTGGAGCAGTGCCARTCCTGCTGCAGAGCAGTTTTGGGGAATTACAGTCCATGTGCATYCCTCTATCCAGATGTCCTTTTGCTTTACTTACACTGAAAATGTAGGAGGTGCAATAAAAGTTTATCTCTCTGCTGATGAAGATTTAGCACAATATCAACATTCATTCCAGCAATTTAGTGCTYGGTGGGCATTTGAAATTATCTTTGCAAAAAGAAGATGACGCTGAGATTGCCATGCCTGGAAAAATTGAGGATAATTCTGGATTTGTGTTTGTACCAATTCAAATGAGGTTCCACCAGCTGAGCAGTGCAGTGCAGCTGTATTTTCTTGGAGAGTCTGCACATACTCAGGTTATTGTCACCTACAACCTTATTTTTGATCTTGGGTTTTCTTATCCAAGAAAAGACCAACTACATGATTTGTTTCTCTTCTATACACGGATATAATTAAATACATTTTCTTTTCTAACAAAAAAAAACCCACTTTTATTTTGTTCTAATAGTTCCCCAAAAATGCACTTTCAAAAACTACTCTTTTTATCTGGTTTAGCTAATACAAAAATTAAAAAAAAAAAAATTGGGGGGGTTTAGGACAAAACATATAATTACAACTTGGGCATATTCAGAACAAAGCCAGTCTCTCTACCAATGAATTCCCAACTTGCATAGCAACAAGAAGACAGAATCTCTGTGACARATGAGGAGTACTGAACCTTTATTTTGGTATTTAGGTGTCATGAATTACACTGTCTTCTTTAAGGAGAAAGGCTTGTAAGCTTTATTCTCATTTTTCYTTCTGAACTCATAGCTTTCAGGTCTCAATTACTTTCATTCTGTAAAAGCTCACAGCAATTCTGTAAGCTTACATCATTGAGGCCATTCATTAATTTGTCTTTCAATGAATTTAGCCTCCCTGTTGTCTCATCTCAGGCCTTGTATCATGTTTTATGGCTGAGATGAAAGCATCAGATTGGCTTGAAGATAGCCCTTATTTTAGGAGTGTCATCATTAATCCAATTTCCCTTTTTAGCTTTGTTTGCCTAAAAATTGCAATTAGACATCCTTGCTAGGGAAAAAAAAAGTATTTCTTTTTAAAAAGAGAGCTCCAAAATTAAATTTATCATCTTGTGACCCACTTTTTCACTTTGAAATAAATTTCTTGGGCTTCATCAATACAGATTTTGCTAAATGAATTAGTTGCTATCATCTTTGACTTTTTGGAAAGAACCTGGGTTTCCAGTTTGGTGGCTCATGGATGACTGATTGAGCAGTGGTGTTGACCAGGATCTTACAGACCATCATTTCTGCCAGACTTGGACTSTTCTCTCTCACCACACTAAATTTTGGGTTATCTTCAGTTAATGCAGCCAGCTAGGAAAAGCAGGGTTGAATCCTGCTTCCCTTGGAGAAAAATTCTACAGCTTGTTCAGGTCTCTCAACATGCAGTCAGATAAATTAAAGTTTCTATACTCTGGAAATTCTCCATTCAAACTAAACAATGATGTTGTATTTTAAACTCCTTTAAAGCCCTTGCTGTCTGTGGTTAAAGCATAAGCAGTTCATTGAGACAGAGGCTGTGTGCTGACACGACTTGATGAAACACTGACACTTCTAAAGACACCTTTCAAGTGGAAGTGTGGGTGTTTCTCTTGTCTTATGAGACTGTTTCCTCCTTTTTTAGGCTGAAAATCTCACTTTAGATGAAGGACGAGGATATGTTTTGGATAAATCTCTGTAATATTACTGAAAAAAAAAAAATACTCACTTTAGGGTAATCCTGAATACATAAATACAAATAAGGCAGGCCCAAGCAGTCATTTAAAAGGCAGCATGGTTTTTTTTTTCTTTTTTTTTGAGCTGAACAAAGCAAAAGCATGTGCAGTTGCTTAGTGTGGTGGTGCACTGTGATGGGTTGGTAATGAGACTTTTGTAAAGGAAGTTCTAATGTTCATGTTTTCCTGAACCAGACTCAACAAAGTTGTAAACATTAGTGTCAATACACAACTCCATTACRAAATATGCTGATTTTCTCTGTCTGGTCTGCCTCCTGCTGAGCTAAAGAGGCAGTTTTAMGGTCAGCATGYAAAAATCCTCATGCATGATACATTTATTTGATGTCCTTATTGCTAAAATCGACCTACATTTCTTAATTCTTTCGGTTGGCAGAAAGTGTCCTGAATAAAATCCTTCTCTCCTGGTGACTAATAGAAACAAATTCTGAGGTTCCCTTGTTTAACAACTGTGCAACCTCTTGCATCAAGATTAAACACTTTGTTTTGTCCCCAGGCAGTTTTGTATTTATTACTCTTGAGGCAGWGGTATTTGAAATAAATAGAATTGAAAGATCCTGAGAAATGGTTTCTGAAACACATATATTGAGTTATTCTCTCCTATGTGAGCAGAAAATGCTTCTGATGCTTCTCCCTGCACCCTTGCAAAGGSAAATAGCTGATATAAAAATATCACWTGATGGGGTGGKGAAAAGGTAAGCATTTTTATCCTCAGTCACTGAGGCTTTTTGCTGCTTATTGTCCTGAAAATAATTAAGTTATCTTTATGAAATGTRTTACTATTCACTAAAGATAACATAGGTAAGGGCATAATAAAGGACGAAATAAAAGATAAAAGGAAAATGTTTCTCCTCTTCTGCCTCACAAGGTACAATGCGAAAACAAAAAAAAAAAGAAAAAATAAAAATCCATGGCTTTGAAATAGTCTTAAAAACTTCTCAAGATTCAGATATATATTTTGGGCTGGTGACAGAGCTTATCTCTTTTCCCTGATCAAAATAATAAATGCTCAGCAAGAGGAAAAGTTCTTTTATGTTATAAGGAAAACAATTTCCATGTAGCTTTTGTGTGTGCATACGCATATTCATAAAATATGGATTAGCAGCAGTAGGTATTCAGCTAAGTAAATATTCATAAAATAAAGGTGAAATTGATAYACATTTCCCAACAGAGAGTAATAAGCATATTTTGATTTCTTAGTAAAAAAAAAAAATCAAACTAAGGGGAGAGAAAGCACTTTCTTTTGCCTGGACATGTTTTATTCCTCAATCTCTTTTTGTTGATCCTGCTGGCAAAGATTTCCTGACATTTTGAATATATAGTATTGCTGATATTGTTAAATGTACAAGAACCAGGTGTATTGCTTAAAACATAAAACAAAAAAGACCTTTTTGATCCTTTTTTTTCTTTTTTTCTTTGATTCTTGTTTTTGTCTTTGGGGTATATTAAAGTTGTATATTTAAGTACTTTTTTATACGTGTGAGAGATAGATATGGCTTTTTAACTAAAATATTATATTCTCAGAGGTGTAGGGTATGGAACCTTGTTAGCAATATGTGCTAAAAACTGTTGGAAGACTCCATAAATAAGATATATGCTGCAGTCATGAACTGTATGCTTATAGGTATTCCTGATGGTTTTCTTTGCAGTSCACACGATCATTTAGAGTAATAGAATGGAATTGTTTTTGAACAAACTGAAAATTAAGTGGATGTTCTAAAACCCTACCTGAGAGATCTCAAGAACAACTCTGTTTCAAGCAGCCCATTGAATTGGGGAAGAATTGCATGTTGGTATGAAACAGGCAAAAATTTTAATAAAAATCAAATCCTTGAAGTAAAGCAGAATGMAAATAGGCTTTTTGCTATTGATCTTGTTTAATGTCTAAAGAGTTGGCTTAGGCTCCTGTTTTTCAGAAACAAAATATTTAAATCCCAAAATCGAAGAATGTGTCTTCCTAGAATTAATATTTGATACAAATATGGTAAGGAGTGTATCTTGTTCCTTATTTTTTTTTTTTTTTTTTTTACTTGAATATCTATTGATATTCTTTATTTCTGTTGGGGCTATTTGTAAAAATTATTTCATTGCCTTCTTTAGTTTTTACCCCTTTTCTTGGGTATGGGGCATTTCTCTTTCCACACTGGGGAGATGGACTTAATTTTGCATCATCCCTCTTYTSTTGTGRGGTTTTGTTCTTTGACCACAAACASTACTTTCCAGCAGCAACCATATTTTGGACAGTCAGGAAATATGAGGTCTTTGTTTTACTCCTTTTTTGGACTTTGCTGATTTACCAGTGCATGGGCTATGTGTGCTCAGTAGCATAATTTTCAGTGTGTTCATTGCCAATAAGGAAAATAAAARCAAAACTGTCTTTGGCAACTGGCATGGAGCTGGGGTGAGCCACTAAATAAATRTTATGTATTTAAAATAGATTTTTWAATTTCAGAGCTGGTAGAGRAARGATGACCATTGTCATAKAGTTTGATTWTTTTTTTKGKTTTTTTTTCTAAATTACACCATCATGTGTGTGCCACTGATCATTTCTGTGTGCTGAATAAATTAGAGCAGTCATAAACAATGACAGCAATCTCCACTAACAGAGCTTGTTGATACCTGCTTGTTGAAGTCTATTATTTAAAATAATTCCTTTGGCTTTGTCAATGTTTACACAGGCCAGCATCTTTAATGTTGATTTAAGGTTATCTCTGTGTTCCATAACTAGAATACAGAACATTTTTATYGATTTCTTAGCCACACTCTTCTACTTTACTATCCATAAATGAATTTTGATTCATAAAAGAAAAACCCTGGGAGTCAAATGTCAGCTATTATCCAATATATTGCTCTCTGCTGCACGTAAAATAGTCTGCATCTCATCTKGAAAATATAATGTATATAAGTCTTYTCTGAAAGAATTCCAATAAAATATTGATGTAAGCACTTTTTTTTTTATTTTGTTTGATAAGGTGTTCTGAAGATATGGACAACAGAACAAAACAAAGCCTGGAGTCATCCTGTTTCATGTTTTGTATTTTTTTAAGCTTTTCCACGAAAAACTGGATGTTTTATTTGCGCTAAATAAAATWCTCTGTAGTATTGTCTGGAGTGATCTGTCTTAGCAGATTTTGTGTTTGGAGTTATGATCAAGCCAAACAAAGCCTAATAACAAACAAATCAAGTGCTGTACACACTCCCCTGGGTATCACATTTGTTACCTCTCTCACATCCAGGTGCCCTGCTTTTCAACAGTGTTATTCTGCACAATGCTTTTAATTTTTTCCTCCTAAGTGTGTGGCTTAGTAATATGTGTCATCAGAATGTTTTCTTCTGTTTAAAGATGAGTTTGTAATGCCATGAACACTCCAACATGATTTTCTCTTTGTACTTCACATCYTTTCTACCCTTTTTAARGATGGGTGMAGTGCTCCCYMCTWTTCCAGTCACCTGGGACTTCACCTGACAGAAACCAGGGGATTGTACTCCATCCTTTTAATTCTTTTGCAGCAAGCAAAGGCAAATTTGGTGCTTTTCATGGAACAAATTAAAAAATGGTGATCACTAGAATTGCAGTGAGTATCAAATGAATATATAATAACAGAACATTAGGAAACAATTAGAAAAAGTGCCTAGACATTATTAATTCATGTGCTATTCATTGTACCAACATTGATCATGTGAGAGAAGTGTGGTGTTAGTTACATTTTAATCATTCAGCGTTGAAGATGAACTAATTATTTTCGAACAACGAATAGGGAAAGATCCAGTTTTATAAAAAAATCATGGAATGTCTAATTTACTCCACAATGTTTTAGTGAGAAACTTATGGCTGCCATTATTTGTAAGACAGTGGAGGATATCACAGAGATTGTTCACGTTTCAGCTCTCACAAAGAAGGCAGAGTTGCCCTCTTGGGGGTCTGGTTTGCTGTGGGATGGGTGTGCACCTCTTGTTCCTCACCCATCCACACCAGGGCTTGACCAAACTGAGCATTATAATTCTTTCAGCCAAATATTTGGATTTTTTCTGTGCCTCCAGAAGAGTGCTGGGGAATAAAACCAGCAATCAGCTTTCTTCGTGGGTTCAATGTCAGTGAGGGACATAGCAGCAGTGGGCACAACTGGACAATAAAGGGAGGAGGAATGTTTCTGTCCATCTCCCTGTTACCCTTTTCCTTCACTGTGGAAACTGTGTAAGGGGTTCCAGTCCCCTCTGATGAAAGAAGTTGTGCCTTTCTCCTTGGAAAGTCATCCCTGACCTCGCAAAGGTGAGGAAACCTGAAAGTTTGGTGCCTCCTTCATAGGAAATATTCCCTAGGAGTTCAGGGATTTCGAGCCTGCTGGAGCAGGTGTGAATTAGAGAAGCAGATTCTGACACACATCGTGGCCAAGCTGCCAAACCCCAAGCTCATTTGGATGTTTTCTGTGTGGTATCTCCTTGGTGTTTGTCCTCCCTTCCTCCTTTCTCTAGGAAAAGAATATCATAAACGCTCCCAAATGGACAGGTGGATTTCTAGGAACTTCTCTGCTCCCCACATGCAGTTCTGTGAGATATTCTTCCAGGAGTGACACCCCCATGGGTGAGGACTTGGCAGGCATGCTTTGAAAATAGCATGTGCCTTTCTCTTATTTTTGAAATAAGAAATAACTTATTGGTTATTTGCCATAACTTGTGGTTATGGAGAYCTCAGATTGCAATGATACAGTCAAAACACAGAGGGACAGCTGGATGATGAGAATCATTGAGCTAAATCTGGGACAATTTAAGTGGTGATTTAAATGCATAGTGCTACGGAAAAGCTTAAGAACATGGGTTCAGAGCAGTGTAAACAAAACCCACTGTAGCTTTTCAGCTTCATGCTTCTCAGGCTACTTTGCATGTTAAAGAAATGTAAACATCAGCTTGTAAACCATAATAACATACACTTAGTATTGTATCAGGTTTACTTTGATATATTGTYGTTTTTGTAACCTCTGAGKTTTGTTTATTTATGTAATTCAGATRAAAAAAWAATSMATATTTTCTGTGCATGGATTGGTTGGTTTCAATTCACARGAAAAGCAACATGCTCTTGCTTCAGCATTGGACTCTGAGTGGATGCTTTTTATTATATTATCTTCCTTAGTTTTATGTAGTATTGATGAAATTGAAAATCAGTGACCTGACAAAAACAAAATAATACAGCATGAAAATTGCTACCATGATTTCATGCTGTGTTAATGCAAGGATGYCATTCCTGCTTCAGAATAATAACAGTGTTTTGCCTCTGAACTTACAGCATCTCTCTCTCCCTCTCTTCCTCTGCCCACCCCTCCTTTTCCTTTGGAGAGAGCTGATGCCACAATGCAATTCTTTTTAATCACATCTCTTGGCTGTTAGTGATAACCACTACCAACAGGTGATTTTTTCAAGCAGAGGGTGGAATCTCTGTATTCCATAAGCGTGTGCAGAGATGCAGAAAGAATCAGGCTTAACAGTAGCTATAACATGGCTAATTGCAGAATCTGGGAGTTTTTTCAGCAATTCTGTCTCACAGAACTCTCAGGCTGTACTCTTTGAATTCCCACAGGACACTGCTTGTCTTGGAATATGCARAAGTGATATTCGCTCCCTGTTCTCAACAATTCCTATTATCCTACATATGCCAGAAAAAAAAGTGAGGAATGATGCTAAATTTTGATTAATATACTCCCTGAACTTGCAACAATGGGATCAGGTTTCATATTTTAGCTGATTGGAGACCTCCTTATTRAACCTTCCTCTCTTGCCAACAGTGGTAGAAACTACAAATTTGATATAAACACTCCAAGTTTTATGTGAAGAGTGAGGAGGTGCCTGGCAAATCCTGCCCTGTGAGAAGCATGTCTTTCAGACCCCAGAAGATCTCAGTGCTGCCTGTTCAGGCTCTGTGCTCTTAAAGACTTGTCTGTCCAGAGAGGGAGGGAGAAAATGCCACGTCCCAAGTCAAAAGTCAGCATATTAGCACCAACTCAACTTTATTTTTGCTGTGCCTTGGTTTCTCCATTGCTTGCAGAAGAGGTCAATTTAAAAAAAACAAACAAACAAACAAAAAAAAACCAAACAAACAAACAAACAAAAAAAAAACAAACAGACCCACCCTCCTCCCCCAAACCATGACAATTTATTTGACTCACATTAGTGAGCAGAAGGGCTGCTGTTACAAAAGTCTGTGTGTGTGTATTTGCTTTGCAGTCAAAACATTCACCCACTCTACTTGAGGTCTGAACTGCTCCAGAACCTCTTCTCACGTACAAGGAGTCTCCTTGACCTTGGTTATTTAAGGCAGAAAATAATTTATGAATCAGTGAGCCAGAGAGAAAATACATGTGAATGTGAGGTTTAGTGGTTTGTATTCAGCTGAGGGCTCCAGTTTCTGTGCTGAGGACAGATTCAGCTCTAATGTCAGCTTTTGACATGGGGATTTGAGGTTCTCTTCCCAGCTAAGGTGTCTAATTTGCTGCAGAATTCTCCTGTTTAGCCTTGTCCTTTATAATTTCATAGCCTCTATGAGGAAAAGGGGGAATATCTTGTTGAGTGTGGTAACCCACCTCTTTAAAGACAGATAGGAACACAGGGCTGGYTGTTGGAAATAATTTGAGCAGCCTTGAAGGGTGTTCATGAGTGGTTTTGTAAGGTCAAATAAGAAGTACCTCATCCTGTAGCTTAATTAAAAAAACAAGGACAACCTCTCCTTTATTTTTAAAGAGGTAATATTGGTCACTTCTTAGTTCAGACAGAAGTTTTTGTGAAGTCACACTTCTATTCTGGATGTTTCTCATTAATAAATTCAGATGGTTCTTAGCTGAACAGGCTAGCTCTGCTCACCAGCTTGGTTGTCATTCTGTCACATTCTCTAAATGATTTTCATAATTTTCAGACTCTATCCTGATAGCGCTAGAACAAATA
>NW_026623997.1:116164-134748 GCF_030028575.1 Malurus melanocephalus | reverse complement strand
CGTTTGAAATCCATCACAAACTGCTGCTTGCCTTTCAGGGTGCCTGGAGCTCTGCGTGCTTTGTCTTGCCAATAAAGTGTTACGGGCTTCRGCTTTATGTTTGTTTCTTAAACTGCTCCTCTCTGTTGCCGCTGTTTATTTCCTGGTTGTTTGCAGCTTTAGCATCTTTTGTTTGTTCTCCTCCCCTGCTGCCTTTCCATTCTCGCAGCCCTCTGGGGTTTTGCCGTGCCCTGCCCATCTGATGGGTTTCCYGCTGATTTTAGTGATTTCTGGAGCTGTAGCATCAGCTGAGCTGARCTCTGGAGCAGCATCTCCTCAGCTCCAGCGCCTGATCCAGCTCTGACACTGCCTGCTATCAGCCAGACTGAGTAAAAGGGATTTTTTTGGTCTGTTCTTTCATTTTTTACATGTGTATGTCAAAGGATTTTCTAGTTGCAGTTATTTAGTTGTTTAGATGTTGCTGCTACAGCAGTGCAGGAGATTGTTGTAACTTGATGAAGAAATCTTAACTTAAATATAGGAATGTCATGTGAGGACCTTGATTGCTTTGTGGTTTTTTACTAAATAAGAAGAGGGTTTTTTTGTGAACAATATTTTTGTTCACCACAGATACAGTGTTTTCGATGAATATGATCTGTTCATAATTGTTACGAAAACMAGATTTTTATTACTGATAGAAGCATGAGGCAAAGAAACAGAGGTATAGATATTAACATTCTTTATGATAGAATTTAAATTCACCATAAAATTAAATGCTACAACTGAATTACATTGATTTCTACCCTTTGTGGAGTYATTCATTCAGTCTTGCATCTTCTTGAATTTTTTCAAGACATTTTTTAGTATTAGGATATGTACAGGATGGTGGTTAACACCAGGATGGAGACAAAAGTCAAAATATGTGCTTTATATAATGTCCTTGCTAATACATTTATTCAATATTATTGTATTTTATGGATTTGTAGAACTGCTCACATGCTGTTTGAAGACAAAATAATCTCATTCAGCTAAATCATGTTCATRCCTTCCCCTTTTCTGAGAAATCAAACCTACACCTAGATGCAGATTTCATATTCTATGGTTGGCTCATTTTTTTGATTTCTTGCTGAGAAGAGTTTTCTTCCTGATATTTTACAGTTCTTCCACAATTWGAAAATAATACCTTTTCTAATGCCACATTGAATGCTAATAAAATGTTGTATTTAAAACCAGGTGAGGAACTGTGAAGTACACAGATGGTTCCAAAGAGAAGAAGTGGTGATATTTTGATTTATTTTGTTTATTTCTGTATAATTTGTCTTTCGGTTGGAATGCAAGAATTGGTGGTATTCAGGCACAGTTTCACATTTGGGATAACAAATTCAGATTAAAACAAGATATGTATTATTAATGAGTTTAATTCATCCTTGAAGCAATCTGTYTTCAAACGTGGTGGTTATTTGTTGTTGGGACCCTAAATTGCACCTGTATGTGCTCCTAAAATAAACTGGAGCAGAATATTTTGGTTTGATGCAGAATTTCTCAGATTTTAGGGGATTTCTATAGGCACCATCAGGCTACATGAAYGTATTTGCTCTTTCTGTCTTTTTAGTTCCTGAAGGCACACAGTGCAACAGCTTTCCAAGCCAGTAGCAGCAATTAAATCAGGCCACTGGGTCCCTAAACCAAGAGCTCCAGGCCAGAGAGGAAGCAGAGGCTGCCCCCACACTTTTCCTAAGGCTCCCTGGGCTGCGGAAAGGTGAATATCTTGGAGCATTTCTCCTCTGTCTGTGGCACTGTGTGTCAGATGCGAGGRAAATTTGTCTGCACGGGCTCACCTCAGCTGCCAGGTGAGCTATCTGCGCAGCCACGAGGAGATTTTTTATTTTCTGCGTCTTGTGTTTGCTTCAGGGGTGATTTCGAGTGGTGCTTTTGAAGAACACGCATCAGTGGGTTTCCAAAAGCCTTCCAGAGATCTGAACTGATATGTCACCACAGTTTTTGTTTTTATTTACCACCTCCTTGTGGTATCTCTATGGATAGGGGCTGCTTTGCTGCTGCTCTTGCTTCCTCTTATTGAACATGATGAGTTCCAAGAAAATCAGCCCAGAAACCATCCATGTCTTCTGCAGAAACAGGAATGCCAATTTTGGCCAGTTACTGATGTGGGATTTAAATAGCAAACAGAAAAATCTTTCCTACTTATGATCAGGAAGGTACCTAGCAATAATTTTTGGTAGGTGCAGGCTGGTCACAGTAAGTGGCAAAGTCGTAARTCTGCTCCAGGTATTTATGTTTTGCTTTAGGTTGCAGAAAATTCTACAATTCTACTTTATTGTGTAGCTTGCTCTTGCTGTACAATTGCTGAATTAGAAAATTAGGTGAAATTATAAAAAGCCATATATAACAGATACCAGCATGAATTAGTAGAGCACAAAGAGTTTGTTCATGGATACATTTGCTTTGTTGTTGGAATATGTGTGTAGTGACACTACTTGGTGAAACTCATGAATACTTACTTTCACAAAAATAAAAATAGAAGATATTTTTCTCTGATTTGTTCCATTTTAGGAATTAGAGAAATTAAGCTTCCCTCTATTTTAATTGCATTTTACAGAGAAGCTGTAATCTCTTAATCTCAGTGAARCTCCTCCCTTTCAGTTTTCCCACTGGCATTTGCTGTCATGGAGCCCATGGGGGCTGCAGTCGGTGTTCAGCAGCTCAKAGGGRTGTGCTCACAAAGMAAAGGATAAAYTTTGCCTACATATGTGTGACTTGCTCTGACTCCAGGGCAGGCCATTTGCACTTGGGCTACACAATAAATTGATTTGTCAGTTCAGTGACCGACTTAAAAATAAAKAAATTTWAAAATTGTTCCAGTTGACAAGAAGCAGATTTCTCTTTTTTTTTCCAGCTAATCAAAGCAAGATGCTATTTTCGAGGAAAAAAAAATGCATTCCAGACATTTTAGATAAAAAAAAAAGCAGCTGGATTTTCAGGAGGACATAGATGCTATCACAAAAGAGGTGCTGCAGTTTTCTTATGAATATTGTATCAGGAACAGTTCAAATATCTACAGATTTTTAGGAGATGCACTTTTTCTSCCCCCTGACCTACCTTAGAAGMAAACATCCTAACTATGGAGTTATAYGCTGTTRCAGAATATTATAYTTWTATATATTATATTRCATTACTATATTATTTATTACTMTATTATTTATATATTATACTTTGGAGCATCTCCTCTATGTATTCAATGCTTGAGCACGTCTTTTGTTCAGCAGCTCTGCAGCCTGCTGCTAAGAACACTCTGGGCATGCCCAGGTTCCTGTATTAATGACTCTAAGTGCTCAATAGAAAAAAAGACAGACTGAGGGGCACCAGCCCACAATACTCTATTATTTTGTGTCTAAGGTATTTTTCTGAGTGCTTGGTTTGGCTCACAGAGAGATTACATTTGAATCTGAACCTCTGATGGCATGTTCTAATCATTGGGGCTGCAAGGCCTGAAAGTTCCTTCTTGTGCAAAATATTGCAAAACTAAAAAAATGTTAAAATATTTGGTTAAAAATGAGGACTACCCACTTGGGATCAGCAGACCACTGTCTATAACTACTGAAAGGATTGTGGCCAGGTGTAGGTTGGACTCTTCTCCAAGGTAAAAAATGATGCAATGAGATGAAAATGCCTCAAGTTACACTGGAGAAGTTTAGATTGGATAATAGGAAAATATCCTCACTGAAAGACTTGTGAGACATCGGAACAAGCTGCCAAAAGAAATGGTTGAATCACCATCTCTGGGGATTTTTAAATACGTGTGGATGTGGCATTTGGGGACATGGTTTGGTGGYAGTGCTTGGCTAACAGCTGGACTCGATCTCAGAGATCTTTTTGGRCCTAAAATTTCAGCGATTGTGTGAACTTATCACTGGGACTTTTGTTTTTTATTATTTGGTGGGAGCTACTCAGTGTGACAGCTCCACAGTTATTTTTAGAGGAAGAAGTATTTACTTTAAASACAATTAATCCAAACCTAGGAGATGATAGATTTTGCCTTGTCTTCCAAAATCTAGTCTGCAAATACCTAAGTGTGCAGTCAAACAGGAAAGCTCTTTCCAGATGAGAGCCTCACTTCACATGGGTGAAGATTTAGGCAACTTTCCTGTCATATTTCACCCTATTTCAGTGGGGAATAGAAGGTGGGAAGGATCCTTGCAGAAAGGAATTCAAAACCTAGCAAAAAATAAAAGGCTCAAAGACAGAATTAGTGGACACTTGGCATTTCCTTCTGGAATGCTGATAGAAATCTGCTCAAGCATCAAGGCAACCTGGAGAAAATGATCAGAGTTTGAGAATATCTCACAACATATGATTCAACAACCACTGTTACAAATGAAACATATTTACTTTTGGTGTCACATGGGTCTCATCATCCATTATCCATTATTCTGTATCTCATAACCTTAGATGCWTGCTGCTCTTTGCAGCAGGGAGTGTGGCTTTATAAATCTGATGAATTTTAAAAGGGAGGGACTGTAGGTCTCCATTCTTGGGTGATGTGTGTGAATAGCATTGCTGTTTGATCAAAAATAKAAAGTGTTTTGTGGACTTACCTTGATTTACCATTTCCTTGAGTTTGGAGAGRAAAAGAAATACAGCTTCCAGTCTGAGAATTTAATGTATTTGAAATGTATGGCAAAACTTTTTTTTGGCCATGAGAACTACATTACTTTGCATTATCATAAGATTAGCATGGTGATATTTCAATTTTTCCAGAATTCTCTACTACACATACATATTCAGAAGCTATTTTCTCTTTTAAATGCAGTCACTGGACACATTATGTCTCTAAAGTAATACTCTCATAAAAAAAAAAAAAAGTGATAATTAGCTCCAGAAAATATTCTTAAAGCTAAACCAAAAGACAATGATATAATTGTTGTACACAATCATTATTCCTTTTGTCCATTCCTTTGTTGAGGCAAGTTAGTGTAAAATGTTTTTTGCCTGGTCTGCCATAATGATTTGAGAATAGAGTTGCCCAAAAATCACCTCAAGTGTACAAATATTTGTTATTACTTCCAATGTTGTCTCAAATTTTTGAGAAATGTGCTTTATTCTTCTAACTATTCCCTCCTATACTTGGTAGGCTTTTTTTTTTCTCTTTGTGTGTACTTATTTGCAAATGCTCAGTAGACTAATTAAGGTTTCTGAAGGTTTAACCTCATCTCACACAGTAGATCCTGAGACTTGCCCTGGTGTTAGCTCAGTAGGCTGCAGGGAAAGGTTCCAGAAAATATTGTGTAATATTGCCAAGCRGGGCTTTGCTGTTGAAATTACTTATCCCACAGAGCTTAGGTCAATGTTAATGTGACAGGAGAGATTTAATTCTGTGGGAAGGTGCTTTCATCATGTGGCTTTAAAAGAAATTTTATCACCTGAATCTAAAAGGAACTGTGCTGTTTGTATTTTATTTAATTGTTCTTTAAATTGTGGAAGAAAACTATATTTTTAATTAACTGCCTAACAAAAGCAAGTTATATACTTTGCTTATGACTGAGCACAGTAGAATTGTTGTGCATCAGCAGAGAATATTTCCCTTTTTTATGTAAAAGAAACATATTTTTGAAATAATTGCAAAAAACTATTGAGGGAAACCTCCCACCCTGATTATTTCAAATGAGATGCAAGACAGTTACAGCAGTTTAGGTCAGCCAGATCCTGATCTCCTTGATATTGTGGTGTGATGCCTTCAAACAGGCATCTTCTGATGCTGTACCTTTTATTTGCCAAATAAAACACATTTAAAATGYCACTGATCTTACCTCATGGAACTATGGCTGGATTTTTTCCTTGAGATTTTGCTCCTTAGCTCTGGAATTCTTTTATTTCCTTGGAAGACTTTGAATTCCCTTCTCTTTGTGTTACTTATTTTTGCCAAAATGAATACGTGTCACGCCCTGGTCCTGGCTCACAGAACTCACACTGCCCACACTGGGAGAGAGAGACAGAGATCTTCACAGGATTTGCAGTACTCAAAAATAATAGAGGGTGGCATAATTTGTATTTTTGGGTTTGTTAATTGTCCAGATAGTGGATGATGTCATTAGTCTGTGTTTGGGCCAAATACTCCATGTATACACATCCCAGAGCGAAGATTCATGCCAAAATTACACCCTCGCCTGCAGCATTGACAAGACTTGAAAAATACACATAAACATCAAAATGAAAAAATCTGGGGGAAAAAAATGGAAAGGAAGAAAGAAATCCTCTTTTGTTGTATAATAGTGCAAAGCTGTATCAAAATCCATAAATTAGGCACAACTTTAAATCCACATATTATTTCAATTACATACATCTGTTTCTCCTTAGGAAGCATGAAGTGAGGTCAACAACTAAACATTTTACAACCATAAAGATTCTGGGATGCTTTTAAGCTATATACATATGTGATTTGTAAGAAACCTATTTATATGTAAAATTTCTCATTTGAACATTCATTCCTTTTATTATGCAAACACCAAWTTTTTTGGAAGCTTCCAAGTGAAGTGAATGCATGTATTTCAGCCCAATGCTATTGCTCCAATTTTTTTTTTTTTTTCATTTTAACCCCCTGATGTTTTTGTCATGATGAAGAAAAATAATCTGTTYAACTGTTTATCTGTTAATATATCTGCAGATAGGGAAGTGATAGGAATAGATGGTGAATAGATTTTCCTCAAGAAATGTATGCAAAAGGTTTCTGAGCTCTTAGACAAAAATAAAAATTAAAGCCTTAATGGAGGTTTTTGAGAGAAGATGGGCAAGGGAAGAAGGTTATATGCTCGGCCTCAGGGTAGAATATTTTTTAAATCTTTGAATTATATGTAGTCATGTATTTGAGTGGCACTTCCTTCCCTTTTTTCACCCAGTACCACTCAGAGCCTTGAACAGAGCCCAGTTCATTCAGCTGTGACTCCTTGTTGTGACCCTGATGAGGGTTATGTCCAAGATCTGGCATAAATCATTTTACCAGTGATGGAAATAAAGTTGATGACTTCTCTGAACAGGTTTTTAGTAGACACAAAACAAAATGGAAATATGTTTTACATTCATTCCTAAATGYATGATATAATGTATTGACCCTCCTTGAGCCTCCAGACTCTTTGAATTCCTCAAATATTAAAAAGTGAGCAAAGACTTAAGTAAGCTTGCTCTACAATAAATCAAACAAGCAAGCAGAATCGCTTGGAATACATAATCATAAAACCTTCATGCATAAAATAAAAGCAAAATACTGACCTAAATTGTTAATAACAGGAAAAGTCTGTTAATACCTGTTGTATAAACCCCTAATCTTTACAGTTGTTAACAGAAACTGGAGTGCATGCATAAAAAAAAGCCTCTCTTCACAGCAATGCTGTTATCCACATCAATCAAGATAATCCCACAGTAAAACCTTGCTAAAGAGGAAATGTGGCATGTTTGGATAATGTCAATGATTAGAGAACATGTCCCAGAAAATGCCATGCAAAACAAGTTTAAATATTAATGCACACCTTCCTAGCCCTTTTCAAACTGAGAGTCTCAAATTATTTACGTGGACCTCGAGGRCTGAACCCTGACTTCAATTCTAGACTTGAAGCAAACAGGAGTTTCTATGTATTTGAAAGCAAAGTGTAATTCTGTGCCATAAAATATCRCAGCTGTTTTTTTCACAAAATATGAATTTTCTGTCTACACAAGGGTAAATTGAGTCACAGAGCAGGAACACGATTTATTGGATGTGAGCATGGTGAACCACAGCACAGARCAAACCTTGCTATCTCTTATTACCACTTCCTCCTTCGTGGCTCAAGGAAACATGCTGCTGGTTCAAATTCATTCCATCTCAGGCTGACAGCGTGTTTGATCATAGCTCATCAAAAAGGACAATTTAGTGCTTTAGACCACACTGTAAATTAAATGCCCGGGAGATTTTCATAGGGTGSATGGTCTGATCTGGAGAAGTCATTGAAAAAGACAGAATTACACACTAAACCTCTGTGAACAATCATGTCCTTATTTTCTRCTCTAGATTGATGGTAATTGAATATGATTTGCACTTGCAGGTTGGCACTTGTGGGCTGCTAATCACTTGGGAAAATACAACACATCTCTCTYTCGAGCGCTGTTCCGCTATTGTTTCTCAGGGCAATCAAAGAATTGGCTCTCCTCGTGTGCTTATGAGGAAGGTGGTATTAAAAAAAGGATGTAAATGAAACAGAATTAGCTCAGCTAATTTTAGATGGCTAGAGTTTAACAGTCTGGATGGCAGCTGGTTCTTGTGATTACACGAGACTGAAGTAGACTGTCCTATAAAATGCCTTTTTCTCTCCACAAAACCAGCTGGGGCCTTCTTATGCAGACTCAGATGATTGTGTTRCACCTATCCAAAATTAGTGAGATGAATCTCACCTAAAGTTAAATCGAACAAGTCACCTTGCTGCAGAACTTAGCAAAATTTGAGCTTTTTGAACATTATGGAGCAGCACAGCAGCCAAACCCTAAAGAAACCAACAAGCAGGGGAAGAACACAAAGGAAAGCATGACCATATARAAGTAATGTTCACACTGATACGTAAAAATTGCACAAAAGTCTGTGTTTCAATAAGCATTAGGTTTTTAAATGGAACCTGTCAATATTATAATTGTTTGATTAGAAGGCTTGCAATGTCAGAGCAGAATTCACTATTCAATAAGCTCTCAGTTGAATTCAGCTGCATGGAATTCYGTGTGGCTTTAAGGAAACAGCTGGAAACCTGCAGAAAATTCAGTGTGGCTTTAAGGAAAGAGCTGAAAACCTGGATGATCAGCTGGGTACTCTTACCGACTAATCAAGGGAGTGGGAGGAAGTACAMCATGCTAAAGCACATCTTTAATGAAGGCCTGGAAAGACCACATACAGGAAAGGGCTTGGATTGGGTTTTTTTCATGTTTTAATTTTTAAAGTAGAAGAAATATGTTATCTCTGACCTCATTTCTGGGGAAAAAAAAAAGACATTYATAAATTATTTTATAATAACTTAAAATAAAAAAGTAAGATATAGTTTGTTACAGGAATAAGCATCCTACTTGTAGAGCTTCTGAACTGTGATCAAAGAGTTTCATTGTTTTAATTTTTTAAAAAAACCCAAACAACTGTGACCAAAAATTTGTAAGATACCTTAAAACAGAGGAAAATATGATTCTGGCAGTGGACTGARTGGTAGGAACACTGCTCTCACTTTGTGGTTCACTCTCTTTATGTGAAACATTTATGAACAGCATGTGCTTGACCTAGATGGCTGAAGAAAGATGCAGGAGCCCCCACACCTTCAAGGTCATCCAAAATCTGAAGGTTTGTTTGTGTGGGTTTATGCTGATCATGAATAACCTCTTCTAATTAATGGGAGTGGATGTGGAAGGTAAGTCATGCCTTGTGCTCTGTGTTGTATAGTTTTGTTGTTTTGGGCTTTTTTTAATCCATGTTAGCAACRARCARMRCCAGGGCATGTTCCCTGGCCCCRGGGCCACCAGGCAGCATCTGGCCAYGCCRTAGAACACCCCCAGCACCCAAAATTGAAGGGACTGCACCCAAACTGCCCATGGGGAACAGTCCTGACCTTCTGTGCTGTGCTGCAGATGGTGCCATCCAGAGAGTGCCAGGTCACTGCGCCAGAGGTGTGACAAGGGCGATTTTAATGGTTTAATAACTGCAGAGAGAGAAATTCCTGTGAGTAGGAATGCTTTTGGCGCCTGAGTTTAGTGGAATAGCTATAGTGCTGGTGGGCTAGGATTTCTGTCAGTGCACAGAGGAAGTTCCTTTAGGAAACTAAGCACTTATGAAGTGAGAAAAAAAATGTTTTTATTTGAGTGTCACTGTTTCTTGATTATAGTAATTATCAGTTGTGATGATTAATGCCTGGTTTAAGGGTGAGATAGAGTATTATGAGTAATTTACTAGAGATGGATGTTATCAAATACATGAGGRTGTATTTCTTCTGAGGAAACAGAGGACACCAAATGTACAAGAAAGGGAGTTCCATGGAAATCCATAAAAAAACATGTCACTGCAAAGGTGTTTGGTAACAATTTACTCAGGAAAGAATAGAACCTATCTGTCTGTTTTCAAGGAAAGGCTCTAAAACAAACAGGAGTATATATTTTTCCATAAAGTTGTAATCAAGTTGTAGAACCTGGTTCCAGATGAGTGGCTGATAGGCAGTTCAGGAACCTTTAACCTTCTGACTGCCAAAAGCAGTGACATTTGYTAAGCAGGATCAGTCTGTCCTTACCTTGTTTCTCCCATGTCTCTGCAGCTGCTGGCTGCTGTTGGCAGGATTTAGCCATTCCACTCTAACCCAGCATGACTGTTTCTGTTTTTCTGTAGCCCAGATAATGTGTGTGGAGAGCACAAAAAGGAGTGGGCAACATTTGTTGACAGTGTTTTATTTTTTTCCTTTATCACCCACTTGTCAGCAACCCTGAGATGGTTTTAGAACTCAGCAGAGCAAGGGAAGCGTTGCAGGAGACATTGGAGGGGAAGTTATGGCTCTAAAGTGTTTGTTTGCCTCGTTATGCTAATTTCTCCATTATCTCTGGGGTAGTGCAGCATCTTGATCTAGGTGAATTTGCATTCAGCTCTTAATTCCATTATTCTTGGACTTCTGCTCTGTAAAATCAGGATTCTGTCACAACAAGTGGCGATGGCAAACGCACCATCTGTGAGAATCCCAGCTTGTGTCACCATAAAGGCCCCCAAATTCTCCCTGACACGGGTGTCTCCATACAGCTCCATAGTGAGTGACCAGGGAATAAATCACCCAGTCCAGCAGGGACTGGGCCATGCAGCTCAACATTTACAGACTCAGGCAGCAAAAGCAAAGTTCCTCAGGGTCATACCTGAGTGAGAGCAGCACGGCTGCTGCTGCTGATGTGACGAGGCTTTGGAGCTCCTGCATACAGCACTGAAAGCTGTGGATATTTGTCACCTTTGAGGGTTTTTTTTTTTGTTTGTTTGTTTTTTTTTTTTTTTGTTTGTTTTTTGTTTTTTTTTTTTTTTTTTTTTTAATTTTTACTCAGGAACATGTGAAATGTCTGAAGGTAGGAATCTCACCCTTCAGTTTCCCCATTTATGAAGTAAAAATTATTTTTCTGCTGTGGAACATTGAGATTGTTTAAGTTATTTTGCGATTCATAGACCAAATGCATCCAAAAATCACAAAATGTTCCTGCGGACAATAAATACAGCAAGAAGGAGCTGTACAATGGTGCACAGATAGTTAAAAGAAAAAACTATCTATTAAGGAATTTTGAGCAAGTGCACATGCAATTTCTGWAGATAACTGCCATTATCCTGTGAGGCAGAAGTATCACCAAATTATTAAACTAATTACAGATATTAAACTAAATATCAGTCTTCAAACCCTCTGTTGCCTTTTTGTGTTCCTTTGAAGGCTTTTTATACTTTTTTATTACTGTGGACACCTATAAAAACTTTTAATTTGAATAATTTAGAAATTTGCATTTAATTTTATTATATTTCTTTTCATGTTACTTCAGTGTTGTCTTTGGRCTTTTAATTGACTTTTTTGTTATTGTCAAACACTTTGAAACTTCTGAAATGAACTGCATGAAAAGAATAAGTAATGACCCAGTCTTAAGAGAAAACCAGCAATATTTTATTAAAGAGTATCTTGCACAGAATTAAATTCTGTGATTTTCTTATTTTCTGAGCAATTACAAAAGCGTTTGTAGCAGGTCTTRTGGAAGTAACATATCTGCATCTACGGAGCAGGCGTAGAAAATGCTGCAAATACATGCCTTTGATCTAAATGACAGAAATAAATTTGCCAGGGACATGGTAGCATTAAGCATGTTTAAACTGACCCACATTGCTTGAAGTGCAGGTAGGGTATTCCCCCTTCTGATCAGACCACTTGATTCAAAGTATAAATTAAATTAACTTATATGCGTAATACGTGCAACATAACGTGGCGCATTAACTCTTACAGGTGGAGGTTAATATTTTATCTATCCCCTATTTTTTTTTTCCTGTTCTGCAGCTGAATTTATCACGAGTCTGCAGGCGTGACTTGCTGCTACACACGGACACGAACAATTAAGTTTTCAGTCGGAACCACAGTGAGAGGCTCTGATCCAGTTGCACTCACTAAGCCTTTTGGTAGCTGCATTGATAAGGTGGAAAGAGGTTCACGTGCAGGAAATCTGAAGTGAAGGTGCAAATCTCAAGCTTGGCTGGTATTTTGTTATCTAGGAATGGGTTGATCCTGAGTGGCATCAGAGCAGCTYTACTCTCAGAGTGTTTCTGTCTCTTTTAAAACTATCCTAAATCTTCTGGACTCTTATCATTACAKGGAACTCAAATTTGTTAATGTTGTGATTCGAGTTACCATTTGATRAGGTTTTAAGCAATATTTTAGAAAGTGTTCATTAATATTCAAAGTTTTTTTAAGAAAAGACATTGACTAGCGCCTAGCATTAAATAAGAGACATTTCAGTTGCTTTTTATAGATCTGGAAGCCAGAGATGTACTTTCTAGTTTAAAGCAGTTAGAAATGCCTCAAATCATTGCGACAAAATTAGAATATTGAAAACACCATCAAACTTGTGTTCGGGGATCTTTTTTCCACATATCCAAAGTATCTATGATTCTAAAACAAATTGCATATAAAATAATGAAATAATCAGTCACTTTTTTTTTTTTTTCAGTTTATCATTAAGATGCTGTAATTTACTTTGAGCACAGCATTCTGTTATATTTACTCCTTGTTTGAATAGTACAAGGATTGGCCATCTAGGTTTCTACRGACCTGTAATATTTTAAATTCCCTGGAGAAAGGAGGGACATACTTAAAGAAGTTTTTTTCCACTGTGTGACCTTTCAGCTGGTAACTTCTGAACCACTCCTTACCTGTTGAGACACCCAGCACGTAGAGCTCAGACACRGTCAGAATATGGAGCTTCCCACTATTGCATTTTATCAGAGCACTCACAGTACTTTGAGTTTGAGCTTAAACAACCTGTGCTAGAAGTTTTCTGGCTTTTTCTGTAGTCTGCAGCACCAGGATGCTGCCCCAGGGGATGGTTAGTGGAGGCACAAAACTATGTTGTTGAAARAAATACCAGAATGGTACAGGAAGAGATTCTTGTATAAGACTTGATTTARCATTATGGATCATAAGATCCTGTCTGTCCTCGGCTCTTAAATACATAATTCATGAGTAAAGCTTGAGTAAGTTTTTCAGCCAATAAAAACAACAGTGAAATTGGAATTTAGGGAACTACAAGCACAATAAATTTGATGAACAGTTATAGCTTTTCAGTCTTTTTCTCCTCTAATAGAAGAGGGAGGAAGAAGTTCKTACAACCTGAAAAGTGAAGTAGTTGTATTTCCACTTGAGAGCTTTTATGGGAAGGTGCAGTTAGATACAAAGCTTATAGTAAGCAAAACTTAGGTGAGATTTATTTTAACAGACATGATAATCTGAAATCTCATCATGTTTAAACAGCAGAAGCCAATGAAGGAAAGACCAAAAAAATCCGAAGCAAAATTTCCAGTGCTTTTGCACAGTGAAGTATTTGCTTGATGATTTTCCATAGGCTGGAAGAACTTCCATACTGGTTTTATCAGCTTTCAATAAACATCAACTTTCAGAACCACTCAGTTCTTGCTAAAAGTTTGCATGCATGCTACAGAGAGATAAAACYCTAACAATAAATGTGCTCTGCAGTTGATTACTTTCAAAAAATAAGTGTATAAATTGTATTGCTCTTTCAGAAAAGCCTTTTTTTATGAGATTAGTCAAAAAGTTATCAAGTGCAGTGATAACAATTTCTTTAATGATCAAGAAACTTTACAGTGAGCTAGGAAGAAGGTGTCGGATAGAAGCACAGATGAATGAGAAGCTCAGAAAAAGGCTGTTGAAATTCCCAACCCTTTTTTTTTTTAGTGTTTTCCTAGAAGCATGGAATGTAAAATTAATTTCATGGGCTAAAATACTGATTAGCCTGACTCAAAATTAAATTATTTAAATTGTGCTTTAMAATCAAAAATCAATAACTCACTTGTCAAAAAGARTTTGAAAATGCAAATCTGRCTCCAAATTTTTCTGTAAGAATCAAAAGGAARGRGGAAAGATGTGGAGAATGGAAAGCKATGGGTGGGTCTCTCTTCGTGTTTAAGACTGGATGGCTTGAATATTTCCTGAAAGTCTTCAGAWGTCTTTTGAAAAGCTTCAGATGTCAAAATGGAAACACCTGAAGGCCTATTATCAAAATAATAACCTCTGCAGTCTGTGAACTGGGATAAAGAGAAATGACTCATGTCCAATGATATGGGACTGATGGATTCCACTGGCAGACTGTGACTTGTGTGACATGACTAGATAATAAGGGCTTTTATAAACTTTTTTACCWCTTTAAGGGCCTAAAAATGAATTTTGAATTGCAGGCCAAGATCAGGCAMCCAGAGATGGATTCCTTGCTATTTTTAAGAACTCTTGAGACTACAACTACGGATGGTATCTGCACACACTCTTCAGTTAAGTGGTAAAATATTCTGTCCTCTTTAGTGAGCAAGGGAATAGTTATTCCCGTARTTTTTAATATAAGCTTAGAAAATGTAACTGACAGTGATAACCTCAGTGAACCATCCTGGAGACTACAGGTATTCATTAAATAATAATCATTCTTTGTAGTGCATTAGCACAAGGAACCTTAGCGATGGACAAGGAAGCTGTTCTGCCAATTAGGAAAAAAATCCTCCCCTGAAAGAAAGTTGGAAACAGAAGATGATAGAGCAGGTGAAATGCTATAGGGGCCTTTTTGGTAGTATTTAATATTTAACTCATTGCATAAAGATCTTCAACAGTTTTCTACAGATTTTAAATTATCAGAGTGTAGTTAAAAAAAAAGGTAAAGTGGCCATGGATTTCAAAGAGAAATTCAGCCCATTGGATTCATTGTGAGATCAATGAYATCAAAATATCAAGCTCTTTTGTACTAACTGAGTAAATATTTTATTTGAACTAATTAGAGTATTGTTTTACAAACATTAAAAGGCTTGCTAAAAGCTATGTCATTCATTATTACCATTAAAAATATCGGTATTAGGTCCTTGGAATAATTACAAACAGCAATTCTTCATAAGATAAATGGGTAGGATTAAAAATAAGCACATACAAAGCTATTCATCAATTAAATAAATCAGCCCACGCTATGAAAACTCCATGAAAAGATACCTTAGAGATTTAGTTAATGTCAAGGCATTGCTTATTACAGGAATGCTGATTGTTTGGACACAATGAGATGGAAATCTTAGAAGTATTGTCYAGATGAGAGTAGAGGCTTATTTTCTTTTTAAAATACAGGTGAAAGTAGTATGGACACCTAGACATTGTGATTTTTTTTTCTTTTTTAGGATGATTCTCATATATCTGTGTGAAAAAAACAGATTATCCTGGGTAATAGCATACTGACAGAGGATGAAATAATGTCTGTCATATGTTGGATTGTCCTGACACCCCACGCACCCCAAAAAGTCCTTCCAAACCCACCATCCTTTAGTCTTCAAACATTTCATTTGAGATGGAAACCAGCTCACTTAACTGAGCAGACAGAACACTGGAAATCTGGAAAATCAGGGAGCTTACATTGCTGTGGCAGGCTACCCTCATTATCACAGCCGGGCTGGTAAATTATAAATATCTCCCCATTAGAAGAGGAAAACTCAAACACAAGCTCTGTTATTTCTACTGGGCTCGCTATTATTTTGTTATTTCTAATCCTGTAAACAGTAATATTTCAAAAGTAAAATATGTTCATGTAACTTTACAAAGTAGGATCTGCTGCTACACACAAACAGCAGTGCATGAGAAATTCCAGCTTTTCAAGCCTGAGTAAGGACTCACTGCACGCAGCCTCTAAACTGAGAGAGCCCAAAATTTAGGTTGGAAATGCATCACTTCCCTATATCCATTCTCCAGCTCTGTTCTGATGGGAATGAAAGGCAGCTGCATACCATGGAAAGCTTGTGATGTGTGTTTTGGAGGGAGCAGGGCTGTGGGGAGCACTGATAGAGCTCTGTTTCCTGCAGTGTGTGTCCTGGCAGTGTCTGCCACGAAGAATGTGTCTGCTGAAAGCTCTGCAGTTACCTACATATGTCTAAACTGGGATATAAATAGAGAAGCAGGTTGGGTAGGGTGTGCAGGCTTTATTTGGAAAAAAAAAACGAAAAAACAAAACTCAAAACAGACTGAGAACAAAAAGTTTTTTTACTGCCTCAAGCTTGACGCTGGCCAAGTTCCAGACAGATCCCTTCTGCTGGCTGAAATCAGAGCTGTGTGAGCCCACACCAAGTTGTGTCTGGTAGCCCTGGGTGGCTCTGCTGAGAGCTACAGGCCATCCAGATTTGGGAAAGTCCATCTTACTCTTCTTGGCCTCGTTGGCATTAATGTCTAAGAGATGGTGTAAGTCATTTTGAGATAGTAGAAAATCTGGAAAGCTGCCTGTGAGTTTACCTTTTCCAGTGAGAAAATTCTATGTTTGGCAATGATACACTCAGACTTCCTTTTGCATTTCAAGATTAACAATATTGACTTAAAATACGTAGTGAGGAGGTATTAATAACTCTTGCTTTCCATAAACATATAATGAATTTTTAATTCACACACTTACATGAAGAAATTCACTTTCTTTTCTTCTTTCTTTAAAAAAAATAATAAAAAGGACCATTTCTGATGCCTGATAATCCAAATAATCAGAAAAAAACGCTCACAGAAACTCCCTTTCATGACAAAAAAGGTATGAAAAAGGTGTTCCAGGAAATACACTTTGTTTCTTTGAGTATCTGGACCTACAAAATCTATCTTCAGAATATATAGCTTTCTGAATAGATTGAAGTCTAAGGGACAAATTAAGACACTACCTCCTGCAAAGATTGATTTTAGGCTGCATTTATCTTCATGTCCTCTGTAATATACCCAGATTCACTGCCACATAATCAGGGTGATTTGAGTTCTGAGTGCTGCAAAAAAATGAGTAAAACCTCTGTATCTTTGCTTACTTTACATTTTYAGCTTTTCTTGTGACAAGAAGACATAACTACATAAAATGTCATCCTGGCAGAACACAAGCATACTGTTGTGTGATGGGATCACAGTCAGCAGTCTTGCTGCCTTTACACTTCTGAATCTGAATGTGCACAGCTCAAAAAACACAGGTTTATTAGGGATCATCAATCCCAGTTTATGCAAAGAGCAGACAGCTCCTTTATGGTGGAGTCTGCTTGCTAGTCTGTTACACAGCTGGGTACAGCTGCAGAACAAGAGGGAGACAAATTAGGAAGTTTGATTCTTGAAGTAACTGGAGATATTCTCCATATCCCAGGCCATTAACAAGAGCAAAGACAGTACAAAGTACATTCTGTCGAGAACCACGGCTCCTGAAGACAGCTCTATGCCTTCTGGAAGGAGCATGTTACTGTCTCAGCTTCTCTGGAGATCTGTCTTGCTGCTAATGATGGCATGAGCTTATGTGAAAACTCTCAGGAAATTAGTTAGTGCTATAGCTCTGTGTTTATGAAATGTAAGATGTCCTTTCCCCTATTCCTGTGTAGAGGGGAGTGATTACAATTTAATACATGTCTCCATGCTTGCAAATAATGTTATGCTATTGGAATGCTTTACAGCTTATATCAGCTTCCAAGGAACGCTTCAGTGCCTTCATCTGCCTCCTCAAATGAAGGGCAGCCAGTGCCTGTGGAGGGTGACTGCAAGGAGGTGTCACCTCCTCCTTCAGACACCACACCATGGGTCTTTGTGAGAAGAACTGAATGCAGCTTCAATTTGTGAAAGGAAGGTAAAACTAAMATGAACTACTAGAAATCTCTGTTAAATTCCATTCTTTTTACCAGGGAAACTCTCTCCCTAGTTCTGCTGCTCTTATTGAGAGAGACTTGTCACTGAAAARGTTTATCTAATTTTGTCAAATCTGTATTCTTCCATTTGCAATCTTTTTGTTAATATATTCCTTACCAGTCCTACAGCACTTATCTACACACCCATATCAATGAGAAGGGTTTTCTCTACTTTTTAAAATGTAACACCRTCCTGAGTATTGTCACTTAATATTCCACACACACTTCTGATAAGTAAAAATGCCATCAAAACCAATGGGCAAAACCCCAGTTACACAAGACCACCCCAAACATCTGGAAGCAGAACACCTAACAACAGAATATAAAGAACAGAACATTGATTTTCTGTAATTCACTGGTTGGCATACCAGCAGAAAGCAGAAAGTTATTTTCTGAATGAATTATCCAATTTTGTTTCCATCATCCCTACCCCATTTCAGTAKAGGTGGTTCAAAACTATTGATTTGCATATGCTTGAGCATGAGGTACAATATTGCCTGAAGAATTCGTGCATTAAGACTAAGCAAAACCACTCTTCCAGTAAATACTCTCTTGGCTATTCAGAATAGACACTGAGCAAGTGAAAGARGCCTTGTATCAAAATTCAGCTTAGGTATTTTCTCATAAACTGTGTGATCTTTAGTGATTGAAGTCGTACAGGATCAAT
>NW_026623997.1:113112-116039 GCF_030028575.1 Malurus melanocephalus | reverse complement strand
ATAACACCTGCTTAGTAAATGGCATAAAATAGTGCTAAAGTAAGGATGTATTTAAAGTGAGAACGTATGAACACAGATGTGCTTTTCTTTATGTGAATTGCTAATAACGTTTCTAAGACTTTTGGGTAACTTGCCTTTGTTGATCAGTTCATCAAAGAGTTAAAAGAACAAAATTGTGAGAGTTTTGCTTCACATCAATCATTTGCTTCAGAATTTGAAGATCGCTCTTCCCTTTTAATCAGCACATGGAATATATTCTCTTTTCTTGGAGAGGGCAATTTGTTCATTACTAATTGAAGTAGACTAATTATAAATGATTAGCATTTGAAGAAGGCTTTTAACTGCTATATAAGACTGGTTCAGTGTGCCTTTCTCTGCACTTCTCGTGAGTGTAACTTAAAATACATGATTCAATAAAGACCTTGGTATAAAACAGGATTAAATGTACTTATAAGTCTTTACCAGTCATTTCTGCAGGTCTTTAATCCTAAACCAAATGATGCTAAATATGCAGAATCACAAAAGACAGAAATCAGGTAATTCAGTATAAACATGCTTGCTTTCTATGAGATATTYCTACTGCTTTTCCATGTACCATTTTGCTGCAAATACTGTTTTGCAAAGATTATTAAAAGTACCTTAAGCTTTTAGTTCAAAATGGAGAGCAACTCAAGAGGGAATAGTGATCCTGCAAATCCTGATGAAAAGAGTCACAGAAATCTACACTGAAAATAATTGGATAGATGCTTGGAGTCACAGTAACAGTATTGACAGGAGCATCAGTTTAGAATAGAACCATTAAAGTAAATTATTTACATGCCTACATGTGTCTAGAACTGAAATAGAYTTGTTAGCTCCTTGTCCTTGCCCTTGCTCTCTGGTTATGACAGCAAATTCTGTACTACTCTCCRTAGTTTTCAACCTGTGAGCATGAATGTGACCTCTGCCTTCAGAAGGACTCATGTTTGCAAAGCTAGGGCAGGGAGAAGAGCAAAGGGAAGAAATGAAGGGAATTTTAGCTAGAAGCCCTTCTGAGAAGCCAGTTTTTCTCTTTGTGAAAAGATTTTTCATTCGGCTTTTCCATTTTGTCCTGTGCAACTTGTGCCAGTTCTCCAGACTCCATCTTCTTTGTGAAGGCCTCTCTCTCTATAAAAATTTTATAAAATAAAAATCATGATTCCTTCTTCTCCTTCCCACAAGACAACTCAGGGATGTTGAACACATTCTCAGGGACATGAACAAGGGGCTGCATCAGGTGTCCCTGCCATGAGATCATCCCTATATGGCATTACAAATCTGGCAGTTGTGCCAAATTTGGGGAATATCCSTGCCCAGCTGATCCCAGAGTAAAATTAAATACCAGCTGCACAAAAAYGCAGTGCATGAGAAAAGAATGGTCAAAGTATTGTAATAAACCTTAATGAGAGTCACTATCAGCTTTTCCAAAGCTTCATAATAAGGGAAATTTTTAATTAATGGTGTGAAGAATAATGGGGAAATATTTTTTATTCTSTCACGTGAGAGGTAGATCAGTTAAAATATGGAGATTGAGACGAGAAGTTATTTGGAGTTCCTGATGCTGAATTACTGGAAATTGCTGAATGGGGAATTGGATGGGGCTATGATGTACTTAGCATAAGGAATAAAGACAAATAGATTAAAAAAGTGACCTAGCAGTAAAAGAATGAAAAGAGAGAGGTGGCATGGATATAACTTTGCAGTATAAGACCAGTCTTTGTAGCARAATTTTGAGTAAGTGGGGGGAGGCCAAATATCTTGTATTTCTAAGTTAACATGACCGTGAAATGCTGATTGATGGGATTTGAAAAATTGGGGAAAAATGGTGCAAGTGACTATCAAGATGGCTGTTTTAATTTGGTAGAAGTTGAAATGTTGATAGCTGGTCACTCTTAAAAAGATGTCAGATGTGGAGGCAACCGGGTAGAGCTGTGAGTTACTTAAAAAAAATTAGTTAAATTTAAATTGGCAGGTAAGGGTAGACTGACACAATTTAAAGGCAAGAGTGCAGGAGACAAAAAGTATTTTGGATTTCCCACCAAAAAACACAATAAAATCCAGAGGGATCTGTGGAAGAAAGACAGTGGAAGAAAATTATCACAGTGCAGAGTCAGAGAAGCCAAAAGGGGGCGGATTTCAAGAAGAATTTAGCTATATTGAAGGGAGCTGGCAGTTCAAGGCAGGACACAGAGTGCTATTTTTGAGTGTAAAGGGATTAAACAGAGGAAAAATAGTGGTTAAAGAGGCTGGGGGTGGGACCAGTGCATTTGTGCTGTGACGTGAGAGGATGGGAAAGCAAGGCAACGATTAAAAGAGGGAATGAGAACAGAGACTGGCAAAATCTGAAGTTGCTATCCAGTCTTGCCATAGGTAAAATGAAAGTAAGTAGCAGGGAGGAAGACAAAAGGTTGTGATGAAAGCAAGTGGAGAGGACCGAAACAAGTTCTAAAAATATGTCACAAATGTTTCCTGAATCACCAGACGGTGATCTTTCTGCCAACTGAGGATGATGAAAGCAGGCAGGTCCAGATATTGCAGGACAGACTGAATCATTCCATGCAGCTCTGATCTGGGCTGCCTTGTTTTCTGGCTGAGGCATTGTGGAGGGAAGCTGGGGGGTGAATTCCTCTCAATTGGGCTCAGGTGGATCTGAACATACATGTCTCTGCATCCCCATGGGCTGTGGATGGATCTCTGCATCCCCATGGGCTCTGGGTGGATCTCTGCATCCCCACGGGCTCTGGGTGGATCTCTGCATCCCCCATGCGCTGTGTTTGGATCTCTGCATCCCCATGGACTGTGGGTGGATCTCTGCATCCCCCATGGACTGTGGGTGGATCTCTGCATCCCCATGGGCTGTGTTTGGATCTCTGCATCCCCATGGGCTGTGGGTGGATCTCTGCATCCCC
>NW_026623997.1:109330-112215 GCF_030028575.1 Malurus melanocephalus | reverse complement strand
AAAAGCCACCTCTGTGGCCTCCCTGCTACCAAAAACCAGCCCAAGTTAAACCAACACAGGATGGGTGACAGCTAAACCACTAAGTGACTTTTAAAGGGGCTCTGGGTTAAACTTTTGGGGCAAGCATGTAATGAGTGGGTGTCTGAACATCCGCTGATTGCACACCAGAATTAGAATTTAAAAACCTGAACATTATCCTTTCAATTTTTCTCATTCCGCTGGCATTGAAACAGGGTGAACTTGGGACAAGTAAATGTAGAAAGTTTCAAACTAAAATCAGATATTCAGTGTTTGTGAACCCTTTTCATTCAAGGAGACAATGAACAGAAACTGCTTGGATCACATAGATGAAGTCAGATATCCAAAGTCAGATCTATTTCAGAAGTCTGAATCTTTTTACAAATTGTTTTTAGGCTTTCCCTTTCATCCCTTTCTTCAGAATTGATCTGCCATTATTGTGTGCTCTTATCAATGTTTAGGAACTGTAGGGATGTTGATATTCCAGACAGGAAGATGGCTGGGGATATCCTTTTTTCCTGTCTCCCTTGTCAAAAATATCAGCATAGCATATCAAGAATAATGAGATATTTTGTATCATTATATAGATAGAAGTAAGCTCTAGCTCTGTAATCTACCAGTGTTSCCATCTTTGGCACAGGTACCCTCTGCACCTAAGCTAAAACCTATTGTAGGGAAATGGGTTGTAAAACCTCTTTTTTAAATATAGCACAGAAAACAACTGGAGTATGGCAAAGTGAACTACAAGTAGCTTGCACAGCTTGTGTTGCAACTATTGTAACAAACTCATCAAAACAGATTTTAAGCATTAAGTATTTAAATATCCTTGAGATCATACAAAACTAAATAGTCTATGAGTATATTTTTATATGCCAGGGGAATATTTCAAATGTATTTACCATAGTTATTATTATTTTCCACTATCTCCTATCTTTTTTTTTTTTGCAAATTTGAGTCGGGAAATACTTACCTGGATAAAAATTCCTTACATTCCTCCTCCTCTCTTAATTTCTCTGTTCCTCTTTTCTATCTCACATCAGAAGCAAAGTGCWTTTGCACATTTCTCTTTTTTCTCTCCAGCTTTTCTCCACCAGCAGGCCTTTGATTTGAAATTGTAAGGCACTTAAATCTTCTGCCAGCATTCTTATAAACAGATTCAACTTGTCCTTTTGTCGATGTTTCAGCATGTAGCCAATTTCCTCTCTTTTCCTGCAGTTTAGAAGACCTCAGATAATTCCTCCTCTGTTCTCTCACAAATATATGAAATTCTAAGTAGTCATCTAACTTCACATTCATGAGGCAATTTCATCACCACCAAATTGCAGACTTGGCAAAACACTGTCCATCTGCCTTTGAAATGATTTAAGAAAGGATTGAATTTCAGAGATGCTGGTACAGACAATCTAATCTGCTACATGGCTGCTTGTACTTTTACAGAATAGCCTTGTTCTTTTGCATATCCCAGCATGGAATGCTTAAACTGTTGTTGAGCTCAGTTAAAGTTTCCATTCAAATCACCAATGCTTCACATTTTATTTGATAAAGGACAAGGTCACCGGGATTCATAGAATTCGGCCTGAAACTGCTGATTGCAGGGAACAATGCAGCTCTGTACAGATCTTTAGAGAGGACTGATCTGATGTCAGTGTGTGCTCTAATGTGTTTTGGCTGCAGTTTTAGGCTGCTGAAGTAGAAGTGKTGAATGCTGTTATTTGTGTCCCAAACTCTCAGTTAATGCCTTTGCAGATAGGTTATCTAGGAACGGTGTAATATATTAATCCCTCAGGTTTAGTCAGACAACCTGTTCCAAAGCTTTGAGCAGATTTTTCAGTCTGAATCTGGTCAGATCATCTGGAATCCATTTTTTTTTTTCCATTTTCGTCCTCACTTTAGGACTTTCAGCCTGCACACTGTAGGCACACACAAAAGAATGCGAGCAGCTGTGGTTACAGAGAAATGTCTGGGAAGCAGCAACGTGTGATTCACAGTGGCATGGCTTGATGCGTGGAATTCTTTACAAAAAAAAAAAAAAAAAAAAGTATTTATCCTATCTCTTTACTGTGTTTAGGTGTAGAACAAGCAAAAATTCTGACTCTCTGTCCCGTCTCAGCGGTCACTGTCCCTCAAACAGTGGTGGTCCACATATTTCGGTGTTGACTTCCAAGCACACTAAATCTGCTGCGGTCAGGAAAGATATTAAACACTAAAAAAAGAAACACACTGACTGAGTTGCTGGCTCTCTCAGTCTGAACAGGCTCATACATCTTTTACCCTCGATAGCTTGCAGACTCTGACGTAAGAGAGGAAGATTGGCCATGTACTCGGAGAGAAGGCATTTTCATTATGTCAAAAATAAATGGCTGAAAACTGAAGTGTGGCTAGCAATGAGYGTGCTTCCTTGGCAGGAGCTGATGCCACCCTGAATAGCAAAGCCTTTGAGATGTTTCAGTAGTCCTGTATTATTTATTTTGATTACATAAATGTTTATTATCTGTCCCTAAAAATAGATGAAGTGAATTTGAGAATGTTGCAATGTGAATAAATGGCTTGTCGATGAAAACTCTTTTGGCAATTTATCTAAGCCACAACCAGCCACACTCAATTTTGTTACATAAATACTTTGGGGACCAGGGGGAAGTTAATGCCTGTAGGCTTATTGGCTCTGTGTACATTCGTTATGACCCTTTTGTTAGTGAAATAACCCAGAAAAGAGATAGGAATCAATGCAGCACTGTGGCAGTGTAAACTAACTTGTGCGTGTTTCAAATAGAGTTGTTAAGATCTTATCTTGTCATGCTTGCCCAAATGATAGCAAATCCCAAATACATTCTAACCATGGAGCTGCTCTAAACCACACTGTAGACGTG
>NW_026623997.1:106161-109025 GCF_030028575.1 Malurus melanocephalus | reverse complement strand
AATTCCTGTGATTTTTCAGCTATTCTGAAATCTTATTCCTCAGTTTGTGTCCTGTGCAGTAGAATAGCACTTATAAAAACACATTTTAGTGGGTATTTAAATGGGGTAGTCTTATAAATACTGCTGAATATTTGAATTGTGATCCCTTATTGAACTGTGCCCTTTATTTGATATGTTGTCAAATGCCATTTTAAATTTCTTTCTAATGCTTCATCAGACTGCTTCTCCTGTTGTCTCTTCCATCATCTTTTGTCTCTTCCATCACCTCTTCCACCATTACAACAAAGCAACTAGAATAACAAAGTCCCACTTTAATAATATGTTTAACATGTTTTATAGATTAAATACCATCTTTTTCTCAAGACAGAAATACTTTTTCAGGACAGAACCACTTTTCAATACAGCACCATTAAAATAAATATATTTTAAAAAAATCGGTAACATTTTGTTCTTTCCAGAAAAGTTAAAAAAAAAAAAGAAAAAGAAAAAGAAAAAAAAAATATCTGTGTGATTAGGAGAATGGTAGCCCTGAGGTTATTCTCTCCTATCTGTTAAAATCCATTCCTACCAGACATAACAAGAGCTCAACTTCATGGCAAAATTGATTTGAAGTGCATCTTCACTTTTGACTTTCTCTGCGGTGGCTCATTTCCCTTTTCCGTGCTCCTCTGTAATGGCATTCTTCCAAGCTGTGAGACTGAGAAGAACAAGCCCAACACTGATTTCAGCAGGGAACTGCAGAGACATTTGCCCTTTATTGTAGATGCAGAACATAAATTGAATCCAGGGAGAKCAGCATCCTGAAATTACCCCAGGAGTAATTTTTCTAGACCAGACATTTGGAKGATGAGCATTGTTCCCTTCTGCTAAGCTTTTTTAATATCATAGAAAGTCAAGCATGTTCCTACTGTAAATAGTGTATATCCCTTTTTTAAACATGATTTTTGCAAGAAACCTTTGGGTGGCAATACAAATGCAAAATACGTGGGATCCAAATTAATTCAGAAGATCCAATTTGGAACTTTGCACCATAAATAACTGCTGAGTGTGGATTTTGATGGAGCATAATTTATCAGATAAAACTGCAGGTCATGGTGTATTTAAGGCCAGTACTACTTCTAATACTGGATTTTATTGTAAAATCAATTAATTGATTAATTAATTATAGTCAGTCATTTATCATCCTAATGCAGACCCTTTTTCTTGCTCAAAGTCAGAGTACGCCTCTCTTGTAGGAGTCACGCTTTCCAGAACACTTTTTATTTTATTGGATTAGCTTGGAAATGGAGAAAGCAGACCTCAAAGCCACACAGGCAGACAAAACCGATCACTTTCCTTACTCTACAAAGGCAGAAACCACAGGCAGAACTTTCATCTGCAGGGAAAGAGATATTACAAACCTAAACTAGAATCCTGAGCATGTCGTTGTCCTTGCAGAATCGAATACAGGGATTGTATTCAGAAATCGTTCATGAGACTTTTTACAGGAGATAAAAGTCCATGCAACATTGCCAGAATGTGTTTCTAGTAACAGGCAAGAGTTACTTTTAGCTTGCACCAATTAAGAAAGATGTTCCTGTTGGATTGCCTTTGTGTTGCCAAAGGGCACACGCATCCAAATGRCATTTTAGCATCACGGCGTTAAATGTGGCAGTAACCATCCTCAAAACCAATCACTGTGTCAAAAATCTGCAGGTTGTCTTTGTTCCCTCGCACAAGGGAGGGTTCAAGTGGAATCCAGAGAACACAGAGCAATTACATCCAGTTAATAAGGAATGTTGAAGGTAAGAATCCATACAAACAACTCCAGAAGGTGTTTCATAACCTTACCAGGCTCTTTCTTTTTCTACTTATTTTTCCTGTGCCTGTCACATGATGAATAGCTGGAGAGGTGGGATCAGGGGAGATTGAAATCTAAATACTCTCTGTACTGCTGTCTTTGTCCAGTGGATTTTTTACAATTCCTGTTACTTTGGAATTTCTTCTCTTTTGAACAGTGCAATGAAATATTCAAGGGGCCTGAAAGAAAAGAGAGGACAAATATCTCTGATGGGTGCAACCAGTCATTCATATGCTGATGTTTGGACCTAGCATCAAAAAATTCCTAGCTGGGGTTTATTTATGGACCTTCAAGTATCTTTTTTTATATACTCTTCTATTATGCTTTAGCATTCAACATTTAGCTGTTTGTGATCAAACTTCCAGTGATACCTGGAAGTGTATATACTGACTACAAGCACAAGCTTTGTGTATAAGTTTTTTTTTTTAATGCCACACCCCTCATTTTGATGAGACTTATGATTTAATCTACTTCAATTAGGAATCCTTGTTCTCCTGCTGCATGCTTTACTGAACAGTTCTTTGACCATGTGATGCATATATTTCATTATTTCTTTCATGTAAATTTAATTTTTCCATGTGAATCCCAAAAAAAAGAATCAAACATGAAGAATTTATTAAATGTTAATTCTTCTTTGGAAATTATTTTAAGTGACAGTCTAGTCTGCATTGAAGTAAKGTATTATTCTATACTATTTTCTGCAGAAACAAAAAGAAAAAGAACAGAAGTTCACAGGTTGAGTTGTGCAATCTTAAGAGATGGCCATGATCATGAAAGTTCTTTCATTCCTAGCAAGATTGCATGATTAGAATCACAAAAGAAAACACAACACGTTTTGTACAAATTTAAATAATAATTATCCATGGGACAAATTGTGGTGTCATTGTTCTGTATTCACAGTAACTATGATGGAGGGGAAGCATTTGATACTCAGGGAATAAAAAGAACCCGTGTCTGTCTCTGTAACTTGCAACCTCATTGTGTCTTCTTCATGTCTTAGAAGAAACAATGAAAAAGTCAGTAA
>NW_026623997.1:57150-106056 GCF_030028575.1 Malurus melanocephalus | reverse complement strand
TTGCTGGTTTTACACTTGGAAATCCAGCATGAGTTCATTGAGACTGAACTTTAATATTAAAATAAATAATGATTATATMATGAAGTTTTTCTCTTGTGGTGGGGAAAAATAGGTAAAATATCCTTAAACCTTTATCTCTTTCCGTGTTGCATATTGCAAAGAAGTCAGCTAGGAGATTTGAGCAGGAAGCTCCTAAGTGAAGTTTGAGGGAAACCTTTTTTCACCTCCAAGCTATATTTGTAGCTTGAATATYTGAAAATCTCCACTATTATGTTGGCATACATGGTTCCTAATAACATCTTCCAAAGGAGACCTGGGTATTTAATGCAACTCTCAAATTTTTTAAACAGAAAATGGAGTAATATGAAATTCTGAATATATTCTAAATAAATAATTGAAATTTGCATATCATAGGGAAGTGCCTGCCACAGAGAGGTCGATTATAATGAGATTTATTACACACGGAAAATATTTTTTTTTTATATGCCGATTCAATTAACTTTGAAAACTTGCAGTAGTGTGTTAATGCTTCCAAGGCAACAAATTTATTGACTGTGCTCAGTACAAGTCCTAGGAGTGGAATCATAAAATCACAGAAGGGTTTGGGTTGGAAGGGACCTTAAAAAACACCTTGTTCCAACCCCCCTGCCACGGCCAGGGACAAATTTCACTAGACCAGATTGCTCAATGCTCCTTCCAACCTGGCCTTGAACACTTCCAGGGATGGGGCACGCACAGCTCCTCTGGGCAACTTGTGCCAGCGCCTCACCATCCTCACAGAAAAGATTTGCTTTCTGAAATTTATCTAACCTTTCTTTCTTTCAGTTTGAAGCCRTTCCGCCTTGTCCTCTTAACTSCAGGCTCTTGCAAAYAGYTCCTCTTCAGCTCTCTTGTGAGTTCCCTTCAGGTACTGGAAGGCCACCATCAGGTCACCCTGAAGCTTTCTCTTTTCCAATCTGAACAAACCCAATTCTCTCAGCCTTTCCTCATAGCAGAGGTGCTCCATCCCTGTCACCATTTCTGTGGCCTCCTCTGGACTGGCTCCAAGAGCTCCATGTCCCTTCTGTGCTGGACCCCAGGGCTGATGCAGCACTGCAGGTGGGGTCTCACCAGAGCAGAGCAGAGCAGAGCAGAGCAGAGCAGAGCAGAGCAGAGCAGAGCAGAGGGGCAGAATCCCCTCCCTCCCCTGCTGCTCTCGGTGCTTTGGATGAGCCCAGGACACGTTTGACTCTCTGGGCTGGGAGTGCCATGGCCAGGGCATGTCCAGCCTCTCCTCCAGCAGCATCCCCAAATCCCTCTGGGCAGGGCTGCTCTCCATCTGCTCATCCCCAGCCTGGATTGACACCGGGAGTTTATCCTGACCCAGGCACAGCACCAACATTTGGTCATCTTAAACCTCATGAGATTCCCATGGGCCCACATCTTGAACTTTCCCTCTGGATGACATCAAATTAAAATATAATTTCTGCAGAAGCAATGTAGATACATCCCGATGCTTAGTTTGCTGGACATAAGGGTTATGCCATTCAGGTCTTCTAGTTTCAGCATTTTAGGGCTTGACCCAGAAGTGTTTTAAAGTTTGGCCTTTGAATTTAGTCAAACTGTACTAAAAATTGCTTTGGTATTCCGTGGAGTTTTTGGAGCTCAATTAAATATTTTCAAATAGCATATTACSGCAGCTAGAGTTATTCATTAATGCCAGATCCAGCACCCTTTGAAATAAATGTGTTTTTAAGGCTCTGAACTTCAGACCATATACTGAAAGACAAGGAGGTATGTAAATGGAATGTGATCCCCTGTCCAAGATGAATGCATGCTTCTGATCATATCTGTATGAAATATTTAGCTCCTGGTTCAAATCACTTCAGTGCTATTTTAACATTAAGCACATGGGTTGTCAGTCAGGCTGGTTGGGTTTAGAGTTAGCGATGAAGCTGAAAATGAAACCATGAAAAACTCAAACAGGACTTAAGACATTTCTTTTGGTTAAGAAATACTATCAAATAAATTTTCCTCTCTGATTTTCAAATTCCGAACTCGTGGTTTGTTAGGTCGTTACAATGTTCTCCTTCAAAATGATTCACTAAGTATAATAATACTCTATAAAGTGGCCTATTATTGTAAATGAATAAAGCACAACCTCTTAAGCAAGAGGAAAAAAATGTGTAAAGTGCAGATCTCGGTCAATCTCTTTCAAACATAGAGAATTTTCATTAAAATTATGGTACTTCAAAAATTCTGTTTCCTTAATTTCTGCTAAAATTGCTTGACTTATGTCATAGAACCACTTTTTCTAACTACCTATGGTTATCTGCTTTAAATGGTAATAAGYTTTACATTCAAAACTTTACAGGATTGCTCATAGGTAATTCTAGAAGAACTTCTTAAAAGAGAATTTGGGGCTCTAAGCAACAAAACAGAATAAGCTACTTAAATTAACAAATGAGCTGTTACTCAGATTAACTATTAATGTAGTGAACAAAAATCATAGGCAAACTTCATGAACGTGTTGCAGTACAAACAGCTACTTTAACAATTTCTCAGTCATTAGAACTCTTTAAATTGTACCCTGTCTTTTAGTCTATAAAAAATATACAAAGTTATACAGGATCAGGAAAGAGAGAAGAAATGAAGCATGTAAAAATGAACTATTTGTATCTTGAAAGGGATGAAAAAGAAGAAAAAAATAGATGAATTTTCCCCCCATTTTTCCACAGCAAAAGAGACAGAGCTAGCCTTTAACTATATCATGGGACAACAGATGGGAAGGGGCAAGTTTGGATTAAAAATATAACCCAGTRGTTATTCACTATTCAGGGCAGATGTGGGAGTTAACTATTAGAGAAGTCTCCTGGGTAACATCACACTAAAAACTTTCTGTCTGCCTGTATGGGTTGGATAATATTTAACTCCATCTTGAAAAACTTATGCGTTCTGTACCTGGGAATGTCAAGTATGTCGCTCTAAAAGGTCATCTATCAATTTCAAGTTATAAACTTGTAAATGTGCAAACAAAAAAATTGCTAAAGGTAGGAAGCAAACTTGTGTATTTTGGATGAAATAGGATGTAGGTTGAATCTAATGACAACACAACTTCTGACAAACAAAAAARGCCATCCAGGCCTGTATGGTGATGCTTACAGTTTTATAATAATTTGAGCTTCCTACTCTTCTCTTAATTATTATAGAATAATGCTCCCAGACTTTGAAGGGAGAGGGAAAATTGTGTGTTTGACTTTTTTCAATTTGAAAACTTTCTATAGAAATATCACTTCTGAAAAAAAAAATCAGCTTTTCCCTATATTTACTAGGACTTTATTCTCCTTATTTTTTCTCCTATTTAAAATCAACTGTTTATACATTTTCCTCTTCCTCTGGAGGATGCAGAAATCTGGCTCAAATTCTCTCTTTTTAGTGGTTCTAAAACTTAGACCTTTCCTCATCTATTGTTTAGCCAAGTGCTATCTGTTGCCATTAACTCAGTTCTATAATATAAACAGAGGCAATATTTCATATAAAAAGTTCCAAGTGGGTAAAATTCTCTACAACAGTGCAACCTGCGCCCCCAAAGCAAACAAATTCTGCCTAACAAAAGAGCATCTGGTGTAAAGCTGATACTTTTGAAGGATGTCCTACAACCAGATCATCTTTTTCACRTTGCTTTTGCAGGGTTTGATAAAGAATGTTTTCTTGTGTAGGACACAGGAAATTTGTATTACTGCACGGATTTTGTTTAGTTGAAAGCAGTGGTTTGTTTTTGTGCTTYGAGAGTGCTTGTGTAGATTTCCTTCCTACAAAGTAAAACCTGTTGTCTTTTGCTGCAGGGGGAAACACAGGCTTTATGGCCCATTATGGAAAACATTTTGGTTCCTTAAGACGAGAAAAAATAAGTTTGTGTGGCAGTATATCAGCTTGCAGTGAATCTTCTTCATCATTAGATTGTTGTTAGGTTAGTTACGTCCCTCTTCTTGGAGAAATCCCAAGGCTCTGCTTAGTCTTTTGTGGCATTGGAATTCCTSGTGATCTATGATCAGATTATCCTTGAAGGAGCTCTGTATCTTTCAGTCGCAGAAATAAGCAATCTGCTCTGCAGCGCTCGCCATTACACCGAGTCATTTATTACCGCACAACTTTGTCATTCGATTATGCCTCTGTACAGAGCACATGGCCAAAAGTCTCAATCACAGGTGTCTAAAGTTGGCTGAAGATGTTGTTGGTGTTCCAAACTTCAGGGATGCTGATCCAGTGCTGAGGTGCCTGTGTGCTACTGCAGTTGTTTGCTGGCTTCTGATCCTTTTGCTCTCTCTTTTTCTTAGGCTGTGAACATTTTCCTACAGCGTGTGAAATACTTGTCCTTATTTTTTACGTTATTTTTCTCAGCATGAAGTGAATTGATAAAAGTGAAAAAATATTTAGGTAAAGCTTTAACTACTTTAGCTTATTTATKATCTTCAATACCTTGCTGTATGCCTCATTTCAGCTTCTTTTTATCTACATTTTCATGRGGACAAACTGATTATAGCTATTAGAGGTAGAGAACTGACTAACAGTAAGAGACTTGTGGCATAGAAAAAACCTATCAAATTCATAACCTTGTTGTTTTTATGAGACATGTTTTTATGTAGAAAGGGATTTAAATAGATGATAATCCCTTTTCTCAAACAGGTTATCTTTGGTTGAGACTTAACTGCTGCTAGCAACTGCTTTATGCCTGAGGCAGGAATTCTTGTGTTTCTGTATGCAGATAAACCAACTTATTGGTTTATCTATAAATAAATACAAATACAGGCAAATAAAGACAAATCACTTCAGACCACCAGGAAAAAATGGTGTGCAATCAGGATGCTTACTTAAAAAACAAAGATTTTTACCCTTCTTTCTATTTCAACCACTTCAATCATGATTTGTTTGTATTTCTACTGGGAATAGTTTGCAATCAGATGAAGGGTTGAGCTTTCAGGGCARCTACTGGCTCAACAGAAATATTAAGCCTTTTCTGTGCTACATGGTGCTGCAAATGTGGCAGTTTCTAATCCTTGGTATTCCTGTGCTGCTGTGCAATAGTTGTTCCTGCTTCTCTTGAGTCCTAGACTCCTGTAGCAGTTGAATTTTGGTAAACAAACACCTTGTTATTCTCTTCAGAGTGGAAGTGAAAGTCACCTAAAACAGTGAAGTGTTCAGATTTTCATCACTGTGTTGGGAAAAGGGCCCTGAAATTCCTTCCTGAGTCTCCTGCCTGAATCTGGCAGAAAGACCATCATTAGAGAGGAGCAATGAAGGCGTGACAGCACCTTGGGCAAGCTACCAAGTGCATGCAAAGGTCAAATAGTGGATGAAAGAGGAGAGTAGGAACTAAATGAAAGGAGGGAAATGCCAGCATTATGCTGACGTTTTCATTAAGAAAATCACTGAATAGATGAAACAAGCCTGACATTTACTTATATGGTGGTAGAAATCACTGCACTGTGTGTACTGCATGTTTTCCTGTTCAGTCAGCATATTGTACAGCCGTGATAAAGGGGGCTGTAATCATTTTGCAATAACTGTGGTACAGAATTGTTCATTGACTCAGCTTTTCCTCTGTTATGTGAAATATATTATAACTGGCCATATAAGTCAATTTTTTTCTCTATGTCTCTACACATATCATGGCTGTAATCACSCCTTTAAAATGATTTCTCAGGTGATGCTTCTCTCTGCACAAATCACCCACCTTTCCTCCATCTTTCAATTAARCAGGTGGTTCAGTCAATGGACAGCACACATTGTAAAGTCTCATCCTAGTTGTATAGCTAGAAAATTTCGCTGCAATGCTGCTAAGTGAGAGGAGAAATTCATCAGGCCTGAGTGACAGACAAATCTGCCATGGACTGTTGTGGGGTGCATTTCTGCATTCAACAGCTGAAAATGCCCATGAAAGGGTTAAGTCTCCTTGGACTCATCCGAATTACATCACTTTGGCAATATAAAGAGGTCATGAAAGGGTAAGAGCCTTTGGAAATACTCCTCACTTGGGAGGTGTCCTGGGGTTACAGGCAGGTCCAGAATGGTCCATTATCTGGCTCTTCTGGACAGGTGGGTGGCTCACAGGGGATGCTCGCAGCCAGAAGAGTASATCTAAGCTGTCTCTAATTGATGCCAGAAGTTCAACAGGTTCCCAGGCAACCTGAAAAGACAAGAAATACAAAGGCGATTCTGAAAGTTTGGTGGCACATTTCCCCCCTTGGAAACTCAGTGACAAAATTCATACCTTGAGTGTGGCAGAGTGGGAGGCCAGATATAATGCTCGACGCTTAATCTTGGAAGATGCTTGTAGCTCTGAGCCAAAATCCCTTGGGGTATGACACATGGCCTGCTCATTTCAATTTCATGTCCTTTAAGTTTTGTTCCTTCTGCTGCTTCTTTGTCTGTGAAAGGTTCATTTGCACAAGGAATGGCATTAAAATTGGTGTCAACCTAAAGACATAAAAAAGTCCTTCAGATATTGATCAGGTGTATTTCACCATATACTGTTGGGGAAAAGTAGTACCYTACATTTTTCCAGCTCTTTCTACAGGTGTGTAGATGCAGCATGTAAAAAAGTCAGGCACGGGGACACTAGTAGGTAAAAATGGACTGGAATGGAGAAAAGGGGAATCCTTATACTTGTAAGTAGGTCACATTTCCATCCTGAGGTCCTGTCTCTTCCCACAGACTCGCTAGGGTCTGTCAGACCTGTCAGAGTATTACCTGCAGCCAGGTAAATCAGGTCTCCAGTCGTACTTGGAAGCCTGTTGGATTAACACACACAGTGCATCCCTGATAGTTTACTCACAGGCTTCCTTTCGGAGTGCACCTGTCAGTTCCTTTTCAAATCAAACCTGGATGTGGTTTTGCAGGTAGGGACAACTCGTTTTTAAGAGTATGAAAGGCTTTGGTGTCTTTGTTTGCTTTGGTATCTTTGGTCTTCACACAGTGCCCTGGCAAACCCTGCACCCTAAAATAGCCTCCTCTGTCACATGTTGTACCCATGGCATGCAATATAGACTCAGCATCAYGTTTAAAATGTGCCTTTCCATCAGATTGTGCCAGGATTGTTGTTTTGCATGTTTTGAGTGGCAAAAACAACCCCCTTTTTTCAGGATGGGTAACAAAGCAGCAAATGAGGCCAAAGGGGCTAAAGCCAAACACAGCACAGTGTGGGCTGCAGTGCACTTTGGACAGAGTTAATCCTTTATTGATGAAATCGAACCCGCAGGAAATGCAGATGCAAGTGCCCTGTACCAGGTGGTCTGATGCCAGAGAATGCTTTTTGTAGTGTAAAGGAACCTTTATCTTCTTATAAGCACTACTAGGTGAGGCCAAGGTCATCAAAAAGGTCTGTTTTGGGGCTGACAGTAAATAGAGAAGTTTGAGTTCTAGACACAMTACTTTTCTTTTTCTAAGGTACAGGTGATTTTTTTCACATGGTATTTCTTTTCATGGTATCAAGTTAGTTAGCCTCCAAGAGAAAAAAAAATACAGGATATAGCAAAGGATGTGCCCTTATTTTATAAATGATAAAATGACTGAGAAATGTTGGAGAAAAGTTTCATACTTCCGTCCTTATCCTTCAGATCAAATTTAAGTCTATAGTGGTAATTTATTGAGTCTGATATTTCTCATTAAATGAACACAGAATGAAGAGGTGAATCATTGCATTCCTCTCAGTGCAGGGTAGGTTTAACAGGTGCCACATATGGAATATTTACTAATATCCTTTTCGGTGAGCCACAAAATTTAGTGTAACTGGAGCAGGGATTTCTAAATTATTGCACYGTTGTCCTGTGGGCAGAGCTCCCTGCATATGTACTGGACTGTGGTCCTTGTAGCTGGAGAGGAAATAGCATCATCAATCCAAACCCACTGTCASTAGAATGAAAAGGAGAGTCAGGAAATAATGCTGATGTGTTCTTTCTTTCCCCCCTGGGTAAATACAACAGTAATATGTTGATAATAATCAAATTATCTGTTTCCTAATAAAATATATTTGTAAACCAATGTGTTTTCTATATTTGCAGATGTGATAAACCAAAACAAATTGATGCACTGAGGTAAAAGGCATATTCCAGGATGTATTTCTGCCAGTTTTACTGCTTCAGAAAATAGGGAGTTAGAGTCTGTCTTCTATTTCTGTGTCTCCATAGCTGTAATGTCTTTTGCTTCTTTTGCCTTCCTATTTCCAGCTGTTTCTGTGGCCGTGTCACATAGTGGTTTCTGTTTAATGATCATAATTGTTGGCTTGGATTTGTTAAGTGTTTAACAAATGTACAGCCCATAAAAATTAATAATAGATTGTGAAAAACTGAAAAAAAAAGGAATTTATTCCCATTTCTGTCTKCTCTGAAAACATGTGCTGTAACTAATCATTATCAGTTAAAACATGTGCACTGAGAAAAAAAAAAAGGTGGGGCAGCTGAATTTGCAATCCATAATATAACCAAGTGGGAATGAATGCAAAAATATAGTATTAATAATGCTTTTAAGAAGCTAGATTATTGTTACAGTATAAAAATTTCACACTCAGTATATTTTTGTTACAAAAGTAATTTAATTTGCAATAATCAAAGTATATGTCTTGCAGCTAGTATGCATGGATACATTTTTACAGTATATATTTTTAAAATAAACCTATCACCAGAAAGTCAAAATGCCCAAAAGTATTGAAGAAAAACTTGTGATTCAAGAAGGTCCTGGAGATGGTGATTAACTGCCTTAGTTGGAGGCCAATTAGTTGTATTATAATTACATAAGAGAAGATAGATAATTTAAGGGGGCAGAAGGCTGCCCAGTGCAACAAAATGCCTGCTGCAAGTGGCAAGCAGGCTCTGAAGAAATTCCAGTTGGTGCTGAAAGATGCTAAACTGCATCTTGAAAAGGTAATATAYAATATCCAGTAACTTTTAATAAGGGGCAATTTTAAACAATGTTTTTAGCCTAGGTTATAGTTGTAATATGTGTTGAAAGATATTTAGCGTAGTGGCTGTGTATCAACAAGTTTGTTTTTTGTTTCAGAAATTAATGTCTTCTCTGAGGCTGACAAACATTCCCAAATGGGAAATAATTACCTAATACTAATTACTACCGTGAAAGTAAGAAATAACCCAGCTTTAAAATGCTGGTTCATCTGGTAGATCTCACCCTTAAAGAGACAAAAGAGGGCAGGGTGCTGGAAACCGAGACACTGTCCAGATTGTACAGCATGCTGCCTGATTTTCCTGAGCTTTTTAAAGAGATGTATCTCTCTGGTATAGATCCCTGTGGTCTACTTACAGGGAAATTTCATTACCATGCTGTGCGGCCCTCACGGTGCCGAGAGTAAAATATTGGATTGACAGGCTCTTGTTGTGGAGCAGGGCTTATTGATGATGGAAAGACTGATTCAATCTCTAATCCTGAGGAACGACCTGCCACCTGGAGTGATAGCATACAGATGGGTGCAATCTAAACTCTCTCTCCGCCTCGAGTTGCATTTGGCTGCAGATTAACAACGCGACTCCGTGCGGTGGGGACGGCTGCTGGGCGCCGTGGCAATTTCCATTACTGACACGCCGTGTCAACAGCCCTGACAAAGCTGTAAGGACAGTGTTTAAATGTGCTACATCTGGCTGGGATGGCTGCCAGGTTATTAACAGCCCCATTAAAATTACCTGCAGAGGTCTGTGCTGGTGGAGGGGAGCGCGGTGCATTGCTCCCTCTGCAACCATCTATGCAGGCATAATAACAGTCCAGCAGCACACTCTTGGAATAATGTTATGGAACAGTGTTATGGTGCTGAAGTAGAAGCTCTTTTGCCATTCTATTGTGGTGAGAGAATATTTCCCAGCTTTATTTATCTCAAATCCAAATCTTGTGGCCTCACTCAGGTAGATATACCATTGAAGTGAAAGGAAACTTCACCTGAGGGTGGAGTTCCTCCAGTAAGTCTTGTTTCTAATTAATGATATTTCCAATWAAAGTACTATGAAGATGTTTGAATACATACATGTAATTTTAAAAGAAAAAACATAGCTACCATTTTAATTATCCATTATTTTTCTTTCCTCTTGGATGACTGTGTAAGGCTCCCAGTGAAGCATATATAATATGAAAGGRGTTTAAGGCATTTTTCTGAGCACAAGTGAAGGGCCGTGCTGTCCCAGAGGACGCTGCAGAAGGCACAGCACATTTTCTGGTGAGAATCCCCCTATTCCTTCTGAATGCAAAGGGAYCACTTGCCAGTATAATGATAAATGGGCTTGTGATCCTAGCTCTCTATAAACAGTTTCTGCTACTGAGAGCTGAAACACTCTCTAATTCAGGACTTGAATGCTGAAGAAGATTCTCACATCCTGTCTCTTACAAAATCCACCTAGCGTCTGCCATAATTCACTTCTAAGCCCTGCCTGTCCATGAATGTCCAAGGAATCTCTGCCTGCTTCCAGTCCATGCAGCCACGAACCCAAATCCAGAGCTGGTGGTGAGGCTCCCTGGCCGCTCCTGGCACKGTTGATGCCTGATGATTTTTGCTTTTCCTTTTTAYRTTTTCTGTACCYTCTATGCATTCCCCTGCACCCCTTAGCCCACATGYTTAATTCCTGTACCCTGATATTCCAGCTTAGTTTAGGAGTTCTGCTGGGCAGAGAGACCAAACATCCTGAGGAAGGGGTCAGTGTGCCCTGTGCTATCTTAAACCTGAGCTCAGCCTTGGGTGAAGCCTTCTGTCCAGAACATTTTGTGCAAACTGCGCTCTGGCCTCATCTGGAGAGGGATTCATTAGAATAGGGGGACATTACTGCATTTGTGAAGTTTCTTATTGGGGAGCCCTAGATAGGTATGCTAATTCCTGAAACATATAAAACTTGTACCCGTGCTGTACACGGGGATGCATTCTGCCATCAAGTTGTGCACCTGGGATCCCAAATACCGAGGTAAAACCCTTTTTATCCCCTTAACCATGTCTGTGTCATTATTAAAAACTGGCCTTTCAAGGCAACACTGTGCTGCCTCACCAGGGCTGCTGAGCTGGGGAGCTGCACCTCAGTCCTGGCACCAACTGTGACCCCCAGGGTGACTTCAGGGTTGGCTCATAACACACAATGAGAAAAGGAGCCCAAATGTGGCCATCTCAGCTTGTTATGGTTATGTGATCAATGGTGTCAATAAAAAGCTGGAGGCCCTTCACTTCTGATTGCAGCTCTCTTCTCTGGGTTCTGCAGTGATTAAGTTTGTTTCTTTGCTGCCTGAAGGAAAATACGAGTCTTTGGGTGCTTTCAGAGTGCAYAGGCTGTGGTCTGTGTTCCTCCTGCTTCAGTGGAAGTGGAAGAATTTTCAAAGATTTGGGGTGATGAAAGGGCTCTTGACATTTATTACACGTGGAACTTTCCACATGTGGCAGAAATAGAAAACTATGTTTAGAACAAGCAATATGACTTCATGTCTGTTATGCCATATGTTTTTCCTCCTGCTGCTGTACCAGAGAAAAGGGATGTGTAATAACCTGACCTCATTCTGACCATGRCTGTGTTTGTAACTCCTTGGGGCTCTAACAGCCTCATGAAGAATTATCATTCTGCTGCACCATAGAATAGACAGTTAAAATACACATCTATCACAAACCCTGGAGCAAAGGGAGTACAGTTTGCACCTGAATTCTGCATAAAAGTCTTACATGTGTGCTCTGAGACATATATATCTTATTTTGATTAATTTTTTGGAAGCAACCATGTAGCTTTTGCACTGATGGGAGTCATAGCAGTAAACATGTAATGCCTATGTTTTGAATCATAAGAATGTGCTGTATGTGTACAAAGTGGGTGGCATGAAGAGCTCTGTRCAAAGACAAAGGATAAAACACAAATAAATTTTAATTTGACTCAGAGTTTGGTCTGTGTTTTGTATCTTAGAAGTAAGAAATGAAAACCATGAAGGCCAGTCATTTTGTAATGATCAGTGACATGTAGATTTGCACTTTTGACTCATTTAATTGTCTGGTGACAGCTCAGAAGTAGAAACGCAAGCCTGTGGTGTGAAMTATCTGGCTTGGGAGATTGAGCTGATCTACAAATGAGCTTTCTTTGTTTTATGTTTTACTGGCATACTGAGATAGGTGTAGGTCTTTCAATCCAGTTTAGGAGAAGAAAGAGCTAAGACAAATAATGAAGGAATGTAATGAAAAAAAACCCTCGTGACTGAACATCCAACCAGGCTGTGCACCAAATGTTGACTTTAAGAGGTGCCATCCAGTTGAGGTGTTCCATAGGTAGTGTGCAAAGATCTGTTTTCACATGATTTCATGAGGCTTGTATCTGCCTATACTAGCAATTTAGCTTCATTCACACTTTTATTGTCAGTGCCTTTTACTTAGACTGTGTTGGAACCAACAAATTAYATTACTTAAAKKGAAAAAGTAAACRCAAAATGTTATGCTGCTATTTTTGYTAYAGCTACCCCTAYTTTTCTCATTTGGAAATGGGAATAGTCAATGACAGTCTATTTCACTTTCACTTGGAATGTACTTTTTAATCTTTTCTAAAACCAGAAGTATTTTACCTTCTGATGGAGAAGGAGGAATCATCCTTTTGCCTCTCAAATATATTCCACTTAAATGTATTTTTATGAAACTCATTTGTACAGAAATTAATATTTGAGACAAATCTGATTAAATAGTGTCTCTGCAGAGACATATATAAAGCAGAATATTGCAAGCTCCAATAATCTGAGATGGCCTTGACACGTTTTTAAACTTAAATTAACTAGTTAAAATCATTGCCTGGTACTACTGTACTAGATAGATACAATAGCACCTGTGTTTAGGTACTACTYGTAGTAATGGGTATGTAAGATGAATTGGACCAGTCCTATTAGTACACTGTCTAGTTACAGCCAGATAATGCCTTTCTTTCAGAATTAATATGGTCTSTGTTTCTCATAGCAGGTCAGGCATCATTTTCATTTCTTTTTCTATCCCTTCTCAGACACTGATAAATAATGATGGCCCTCTTACATTTCAGAGTCCTATTGTAGTTTCAGCTGTCTTTTCCTTTCTTTCTTCTTCAATGAGTTTGGCTCCTGGAACTCTCTGTTCTTTGCCATTTCCCTTCAATTTTTCGTTGCTTAGCTTTTATTTAGCTTTGCACTTTGCCTCATCTTGCTCCTTTTCATTTTATTTGTAGTTCTGGATCAGTTCCTTCACTTAGAGTCGTATTCTTTTCAGGATGTGGGACTTTTAAAAGCCTCCTTTTCTTCATGGTCTACTAGCTGYGAGTTTCTTTTATTTAATAATCAGCTTATTTTGTCTTTTTGTCTATTGAGCTCTGTCTTTTGTCCTACTTATACGACCTCTAATGTATCTACACAAGATTTTCTCTCATTTGATTTTCTCAGCTTCCACTCTAGGATTATGTTTAYACTTGAGACTAAGCCAGGTAAGGGGCTAAAGCCAAAGCTCATCTCAGTTTAGATCCACACATRGAATGCAAGTGTCCCTGCATTTAGTAATCACACACAGTCTAAAAATCCTTGCTTTCCCTCTGGAAAATTCTCCTTAAGAGCATGCAGGATATTTAGAAGCAGCTACTAAGGCAAAGCTGTGTTCTTCCAACTTTCAGGGGTCTCATCTTGTGGGGCTGGCACTACAGAGTTGAATAAACCTGATTTTAGGGTTGCCTAAAATCAATGCTTTAGTACACACCTGTAAAATAGGACAAAAATGTGCAGAATACTTTGTCTAACTATCATACCATTGATATTGATTTTAACAGCCTTTGTTCTACAGAGGATTACAGGASAAACTCCCTTCTTTCCAGCCCTGAAACAGGCACCAGCTAGAAATCTTACTCAATGTGTTCCTCTATCAGATTTTTCTTACTTTATCCCTGATTCCTCTGCCAGTTTTTTCTTAGCAGTTGTTCTGACATTGTCCTTGCTTTGCTCTTGCCTTTCTTTTCTTCTTCTCTTCTTTTCTCTTCTTTTCTTACCTTCAGATCTTTTCAAATCCTTATTAAAAAAAAACCAAAAAACAAAACAGCAACAACAAAAAAACCCTCATGTCACCTTTCCAGCCTCCACCATGTGGCAACTATTAGACTTGTATATGTGAAGTATATATGCAGTTTTTACAAGAATAAATGTTCCCAAGAGTTATGTGATTTCCAAGTGCTCATGGGAAGAAAAATACTAAAAGTAGTGGTGGGACCCACACACGCTTTTCCATAGATTTCCTTACCACTAAATTTTTGAAAGTAATGAGCATGTTGTAGAAGATAAGCCGTTAAAAATGCAAAACACAAAGAACTGTAAACAACTTTGATGGCCTGATTAATAATTCAGTTAAACTGGAGGTTAAGAAATGAGTCTATTGCTTCACTTTRAAGACATGTAAAAGAAAGARAAAAAAAAAGGAATTTARGAAATCAGTTGGGTGAAGTAAACTGAAAGAACTGATTGCTAACATATCTAGAATTTATTTCCATGTAAGCAAAAAAGCTATTAGGATGAACCTCAGGCTGCATAGACAGATAATAACTTAAAAGAGACTGTTAGGGTAGTATCTGAAAGGGAAAGATAAACTAGCTGGCAAAGACAGCTACCTGATGGAGGYTAGCAACTGTTGGGGTTAAGTGAGACCCGTTAGTATTTAATCTGTCAGACTTTAAAAAGGACATTGGATCTTAAAGGCCTYGAGGAACTCCAGGGTGGAGATTCAAAGGGAGTTTCTAGCAGTCCAACATTCTGGAACAGTCATTTAGTGATAGCAGGGGGAGACTTCCCACTGAACTTTAAGACCGGTTTTGATGATCCTTCCTCATCAAACACCCACTTACCTCACTCCTTTAACACTTTTCCAGCTCACCTGTATTTGTCTTCTGTGTAGTTCAGCCTTTGAAGTYAGACTTGCATATCACAGTTTGTGTTCACCGGACTTCAAGTGTTCTTCTCTTTCCTTTTTAACACTTGAGAAAGAACAAAGCAGAAAGTAAAACTAAACACGTGTCTGACATGTGCAATGAGTACAAGTTAGGAAGGGATTTATTTCCAGCTGGAAGATAAATATATTGGAAAAAAAATGTAAAACCCTGAGCAACTTGCTCAAGGGGGCTTTAAAAAGGGCTTTACAGTTGTTCATGTACATGGAGCTAGACACACAGAGAMATGCCAACAAAGATATTCTCAAGAGGTCAAAACAACAAAAAGACTTTACTGGCAACTTTAGAAAATCAAAGRACTTCGRCAAAAGRTTTASTGCAATATTCAGTCGACATAAAACACTTCTCAAAGCATTAACTTGGCCCATTCAACTYAGTGAACTCTAAGCCTATATGACTTTAAGTTACTCAATTCTATCTGGGGCTTCACTGTGGKTTACCTGCTGTCTGGCTATCCCAAAATAATTTTGACAGAAATCCAGTACCTGGCAAAACTGCATTCTTTAAATAAGGTTATCTAAAATGKATTTAACAATTCAGGACAGAAAAATACAAGTTCTGCTTTTAGCACTCCTCTGAATAGATATCAAAATTTTCCTTTTATTTCTGCTCCTTTCCCCCTTGGTCCCTGGAGAAAGTTTCCTACCTTAGGTCTTAACATGGTCCTACTTTTTGCCTGCCCTTGTTCTGTTTGAGCTGCATTCCGTGCTCTGCCTTAGAGCTAATTCTCTTTCACAGGTGCACCACATTTTCCTGACATCTACTCTTCCTTGTCCATCAGTGGTTTCAGCATCTTCCCTGTCATTCAGGCTTACAGCTCCTGTGTCAGTTCTGACACTCTCTTCCCTCTTCCCAGAGCAAGCTGTCACTCCATCACGTCAGTATTTTCTGTCTAACTCAGTCTTTAACTTCCATGGAACTGTTATTTGGGATTTAGTTGTCTTTTGTCTCAAGCACTCTGGGTCTAATGACAGCTTGCATGCCCTGTAATTGTCCCAGGAGTATCTAAGAGATCCCTCTCACCCCTGGCCCTGTTTGGCATCCCTACACTGCACATTTTTGTCTCCCACAGGGACAAAATTTTCAAATTTCATGTGTTTCAGCAGAAGTTGCTACACTGTGGGACTGAAAACTGGCAGCAGATGACAGAGGCACTGTTACTCTTTACTAAATCTCTTTTGCTGGCACAGTAAACTCAGGAAGGTTTTATTGTCCAAGAAACCTGGACAGGTTAAGTGTCCCCCCTGAATCACACAAGTCAGTGTTGTTTTTGTTTTTTTTTTTTGTTTTTTGTTTTTTTTTTTGTGGGCAGCAGGATCCTTTGTGGGGTCATCTGATCAGTTTCTCTGACCAGAAAGAGATTTGCACTGTTCTTTGCTCTTGACTTACACAACAGATTACTTGGGGGKTTTAAGAGTTTTGAGGTTTTGATGTCTTCAAAAGCCTATCAGGGAAAAAGAGTATGTTTCACTGTGGAGTGTTAAACATTATTTCTGATGCTCATGATGGAGAGGTTCAGGGTTCGTGGTGCGCCTGTATAAAGCTGCAGTGTGAGGGGACACTGTGATTCTGTGCTGCATTGTGGCCTGAAAAGACAAAAAACCTCTTATTCATTTCTGCTGCTGTTAAAATATTTGATCAGAAGCTGCTGTTCACTCCAGCTAGTGGTTCTTGACCATCACCAGTGATACACCATCAGCATAATTCCATTTACTATTGTTCTCTTCATAGGGAGATTTTATACCAGCCCTGTGTCTGTACTTCCCAAGCATCACAGAACCTGACACAATGATACTGCTATGACATGGTGCAAAACTCAGAAACATTTAACTTTTGTTTATTGTTTATTAAATTGTTTCAGCAACTTGCCATGGACTATAAAAAASCTTTCACAAAAAGTCCAGTTCTGTAAGGTGCAGCCTTCCAAAATTCACTTTGTTTTGGTCTTAGAATATTAAACTCCTGTTCATCCTTATGTGACTGATTTAAAAGGCTGAGAACTACAAGATTATTGATATTCTGTTTTTTTCCAGTGTCTCTTCTTTATTGTCTTTTATCTTTGTTTTCTTTCCTCTTAAAGTCTTAGTGTAATCCTCACCCCCTTCTACGTGGAACTAAATACAAACAGCTCCCTTGACAGTAGTCAGTTCAGGGCTCCATAAAGAGCTGGCACAAAATTAAAGTAGCAGCTAAATTTCCAATAAAAATATTGCATAATCTACGGATGTACACGGATTATGTTTGCAGCATAATTATGAATGTGTCRCTTCCCGGACAAAACTTCACTAAAGAAGCTTGACATATTTATTATCATTAAAAGTTATCTTCAGTTCAGATCTCTTTATCTTTTTTTTGGTCCTCTCTCTATGTTTTGGTTTCTCTGTGTGAATAAGAGTTTCATTCTTCCCTGTCATTCATTTCCAGGGCGGAGGACTCCTGTGCTGCAGGGTGAGAGATGGTGATGCTCTGATAAAGACTGCTAACAGTGTTCACAGCAGTGAATGACTTTAAAATCAGGCCACTGTTCTGGAGATAAGGTTTTTTCTGTGAATGCAGTCAGGAATGTGTTGGTGGCTGTGAGGGCTCCAGTGGTGTGTTCCTGGGATCCTCTGAGGCTCAGCRGTGACAGAATGGGTGACAGAATGATTGCCAGGCATGGCAGGGACCACTGCCCTCAGCCAAGTGTGGGTTTAAGGAGTGCCATGCAATTTCCTGAGTTAGCAACGACAACACAAGTGGTATTTATGCAYGACAAATGAACACACAGTGCATTTAAAACTCTTGTACCCGTGCTTTTGCATATCCAGTCTCTTTCCTCGGGTTTACTCTGGCGTTTCAAATGCAGCTGCCCAAATATCCTCTGAGATGATGGCAGCTAGGGCTGTCTGACAATCAGGAGATCTGCTTTCTGAACATTTTAGCTGAAAATGCATTTTTTTACCTCTTCTTTATATGCTCATAGCTAAAAATACATATCCATGAGGGAGAGATTGCTATTAAAACAGCCAAARTCCCATTTTCTGTGGCACTTCCTAGGTACATAGGAGATTTTAGTGGTAGTTCCTTCCCTCCTTGATTCCAGCTATGGTCTTGTTGCTTATCAGCTGCTGTTCTCATGAAACATCCCAGCTGAGAGGCACAGCACCAGCTTCACATCAGCTCTGTAAATCTGAGTGTGTCCCACTGCTTTGCACTCAGTATCACTCGTGCTTTAATGTAAAGGCGTGTAAGAAAACAAAAGCGAAGCAGAAACTCTTAATTCATACCGTGTTATTAATTTCCGTTTCTCAATTAATTTCACATTGCCTGAGAGAAGATATTGGCTAGATTTGACTTTTTTTGAGCGAAACATAGCAAATTGCAATTTTATTACTATGCTAGGTTTGCCCGTGTGCTGGAACCACAGAAAGCAGGATAGAGCAACAATGACTTGCCATGGCTTAGTTCTGTATTCCAGCAGAGCCTTGAAATTGGCCATGATTTCTGTTTTCTTGGGTGAGTTTGATTTAATTTTTTTTTTCTGCTCCAAATGAGAGTGAAAAATTCCTTCCTGCAGTTAAAATATGTTTTTGAATGAGCAGGTGTTGATTCCATCAAATTTGCAAGCTAATTTAACTTCCTGGGATTTCAACWGTTGAGGCGCCAGGGGAAACATTTAAAAAGTGCTGGCAACAGTAAACTCCTATAAATCTTTATCTCAGATCATTGTTGTGGGAGGAAATGCGATGTGGTGCTTGGTTCTTCAGCTAAAGTTCTATTTTGAAGCATCAGCCAGGCTCAAGGAGGTCAGACCATACACAGAAAGATCTCTCCTGAAACCCTTTCATTCTCTAGCTCCACAAAAGARTAGCTGGAAGCAAAAAATAGAGCGTGCCAGATGCAAGTTGGTGTCTTGGCATGGTTCCATTAGCTTAAATGCAGTGATACTGATTTACACAAGCCAAGTGTCTGCCCTTAAGTCGATTGTTTAGAAGTCATCCAGGAGTATTTTCATACCTTCCAAGGGGAAGTCCAGACGGTCTTTAAAACCTGTGACACTTCAGCAACTGAAGTGTAAAGCTGCAAAGCGGTAACCAAGGCACTTTCTTTTTAAAAATTGCACTCCTAAGAAAAATCAAATGCTGCAAAATAGCTTTATAGCTAAAAATAGMTCTGTCTTGGTGATTTGGACAGTTCAGGTGTTGTGGACTTAACTGTTTGTATTCCAACTATGGAAGTTATTCTGCTGTTAACAAYGAGAATTTCTTTCCATGCAGATTATGCAAAATGTTTTCTTGATCAGTGAATGATGTGTGATCAGGCAGTTCCAGATTATCCTCATTATTATTATTTATCTTGACAGCAATAGAAAACCTTTAATGCTATTTCCAGATCAATCAGAGTGATTTTTTTTAAATGTTAACMACACTGAAGTTTCATCCTTTCTGAGAGAAAAGAAAGGCTTGAATAAGTAATAGAACATACCTATCTCTTTTCACTTATATTAATTAACCTATTTTGGCATTTTCTAATGCATKAAGTCTTTTTGATGCATGAAGTGAAATTATAGAAGGGTTTGCAAGTCCAGAAATTCTACACTTGTACAGACAGATTTATACGTGCCTGCTATTTACCCGGTACTACTGAGATAATTCGTGGCACCCCATTTTCAATCCCCTTCTTCTCTGTGGAGAGGGTTTTTTGTCTAGCCTAGATGGCAGATGATGCTCTTCCTTTGAGTGAAGCACAGGGGAGATTGGGTCAGTTGGATTTGGGACTATCCCAGCATCTCATCTTCCCTTGAGAGGGCTGGACCGCGAGAAGAAACGGAGCTTTGTGGATATCTCGATCCACTTCCCTTCGGAGGGATTTGTTCAGATGGAATTAAAAAGCAAAGTAATTATACTAGAATAAAATATTTTTTATCCTTAGAATAGAGTATCCACATGGGGGAGTTATATCAGCACAGCTCTGGCACTGTAATTATCCTGTTAAAGAGAGGCTGCTCCGATTCTCCCTCCAGCTAAACCCCAATATGACCTGTTACCACAAGTGGGAAGAAAGGGAATAAAGCAGGCTCATTGGGCCCTTCATCACCTCCCACGTTACACCTTCACATAAAAACTGTAATTCTGGTGTGGGCAAGAACAGCAATGAATGAAATAAAGTGAAACATAAAAGCTTTTTTTTTTTTTTTTTTTTTTTTGGTACATTATTGAAATGTTCAGTTAAGCAAAATGAGCCTGACAAAAGAGAGAATATGATGATACAGCACAGAGCCATGCTCCATGGAGATGTCTAGGCAGTTCTGAACACCTGGACTAGTGTAATCAGCATCTTATCTTATTGGTACATTGAAACGCATTTTTAAAGGCAGCATTTTGCAAATCCTGAATATTTAATTTTAAAATTAAAAAGACATTTGAGAGTTGAGAATAATAGATGAGATTTTTWAAAATTATGCAGTTTATTTACTTTGCTAACAGAATTTGTGTGACAGACAATAAATCATGATTTCAAATTCACTCAGGAGATTAAATACAGTGCTCTCTCAAAGGTTTGAGTCATAATTCTTGGTCAGATTCTCTCTTAAAATTCATGTCTAGATAAGAAATTTAAAATGCCCCTCTAATTTCACCTTATTACAATAACATATTAACTCAGTAACTTGTTCTCTGGGGCTTTGGAACATGCAGTATGTCAGTGTGCACCATAGTGCCTCACCCCTGTTTATTTTTGGTGAAATCTTTTGTCCTTACAAAAGGCTGTTGTTGGCAAAGTCAGTTCCTTGGARCAGTTGTTTCTCTTGTTTGTTTATCTAAGTTGCTTTAAGTCATTGTTTTTTTTCCCCTGTGATACAATACTTCGAAGAAATGCACAAATGGTGTGAAGGAGCTGTCAATTATTTGATCAAGGTAAGAGGCATTCTCAAGAAGAGAGTTTATTTAAAAGGAATTGTTGATCAGTTTATCAAAGAAAGATCTGAGGTAAAATTTAGGTGGGTGGGGTTACCAATCCGATGTGTCATTTACAAGTTCTTATAGCATCGTTTGTAAAGCAGCTCCTTTCTTGAAGCTCAAGTTCCACAGGGAAGGACCCATTGTTTTTATACTTCTGTCTTAAGGAGCCTATCACAATGTGGACGCTCAGAGATGTGAAAGYGATTAAAACACCCCTAATTAGTTTGACAAAATCAGCGCTTGAAGTGTGAAAAACCTCTAAGAGATCTATTAATGCTGTAAAAATTTTAAAAAGGGGTAAATAAGCCCATGCTTGTGGAGTAAACACACCTCAAAGCGCTGATGGCAGCTTCGTCACTGCAGTGGGGTCACCAAGGAGTTACTACAGCTTTGGGGATTTTTTTTTTCTCTCATCTGCGAGAGAAAAAGCAGAGAAATGAACTGGCTTTCATTTCTAAATCTTGCACACCTCGAAAACTTTTTGATGTCCTTTAGCAGTATCCCAGCTGCAGAGAATGGCCAGCTCCAAAGCCTGAGCCTCAGCTCAGGGATGATCTCAGTGGAGGAGCAGGGTGGTAGAAACTCTTTCCCCCAGACCCTTTGAGGTTTTGCCAGCAGCAAGCAGTGTATTCCCCAAGCACTGCCTGGCCAGATAAATCCAGTAGCAGYAGTTGGTTTTGCAGAAACTGAAGGAAAATGTTCAAACATTTCAGTTAATTTATTACAAGATGTAGATTGGTGACAAAGCCTATTCCCATCTTTTTCCCAGCAAGAATCTCCTGCCTGGGAGTCTGTGTGAATGTTAGAGTAGAAGGAGGTTATGTAGTCTGTAAAATTAGGAAGCATCAGCCTCATGACTGYCTATGCAAGATTAATTTTTACCATTTTATGGAACACATCCAGATTTCATCAGACGTTCAGATCACCATTTCCCTCAGAGGGACTCTCCTTCCTAGAAGGMGTGTGAAGACACAAAGGGACATATATAGGTTCTCACCATCTCTATAAATATGTTTATAAACTTTACCTTCTGTCATAAATCTCTTTAAAGAGATTGGGTTTGCTCAATTGATATAATTTAATAAAATATGTGTTTTCAGTGTTGGTTGTTTCCTTTTTGGGGGAGCATATCTGAARCAATGACAGTATTTTCAATGTAAGAATTCATTATTTTCAAGAAGATAACCTTAAAACATGTGAAATTTAGAGTACATACTGCTAGGCCATCTACTTGTTTTTTTAAGGTAAAAAGAAAACCCAAATCRTGTTGCATGTCTCTTTGTGAATGGAAATTTAATGGATTATGCATTGTTTTATCAGAAAATTCTTATCAATTTGTATTGATTCATAAAATATAAAGGGAGCTTGGACTACACGACCTTCAGTGATCTTTTCCAGCTTTACCTATTCTATGATGCTGTGTTTTAAGTCTTAGGAAATTTATCCTAAATTCAGAGCTTGKTTTTTGTTTGGAGCTTTTTAGCTGTTACCTTCTCAGGTAGAACAAAGCTTAATTCACTGCATCAACAATGGCTGCAATGAGCTCTCAGATCAGCCACTGCATATAATCACCTAAAGATACAACAATAATAAAAACATATTTTCCAAATAGTTATTTGGCAGAGACTGTGCTTGACTGTATTCCCAGCTGAATAAAAAGGGAATRGCTTGGATTTAACACTTTCAAATGAATGTAAATTAGTTTAATACAAACATAAACTTCACTCTGAAGTGAACACTAGTTGTTAAAAATAAATAAATCTGGAGCAAACATRCTCTAATAAAGAAGATTGGCATGAGAGTAGCAGTCACATTAAAAGATATTAGATTAACATCCTCTAATCATGCAATTTGTTGGTTCATTCTATATATATTGATATGTAGGAAGTAATTTATCAGATTTTCTTTTCTCAGCATCACAGAAATGTGTTTAAAAAACCTTAAGATGCAAAATAAATGTCTGGAAAACAAACAGAATTAAATTTATGTGGCCTTAAAGAATCATCATTAAAAAAAAATAAAAAAGACGGTATGAAATTTTAATTCCTACACAAGTTACCAATAATCTTTTTTCTGAGACACAGAATGTGGCACCATTTCTAGACAACCATCCACTCATTTTCCTCACTGGGCACGGTTACTACTGAAATGCAACCACTAGTATGTGTTTGTGTTTTGCTTCTAATCAGCGGATTTGAATGTAATTATGCATTTTGCAGGTGAGGTGTTAATGCTAATATGGCCCATCAGCTGTGTGCTGCCACTCGAAATGGTCCACTGGAAAATCTTGAGACAAACAACATTGAATTAGGCTCACAGCCACGAGCAGCTGTGCTAAGTACCACTGGCATCGCCTCAGACGTGCAATTCTCAGAGTGAGCCTACTGCTAGCTGCTTTTAAAATGTGTTTATGGCAGTGACAAAAACTTTCCATCATCAATTCTTCTTGGACCTCTCTGCCTCTTAGCTGAAAAATTACAGCTGCCTGCAAGGGGAGGGATGCTCAGTCCTATTAATTTTCATTGGATGAAAAGGATCTTTTTTCCTTCGGGCTAAAGGTTTAACCTTTATGAGTTTCATGAGTAACAAAAGGCAGCCAGATTTTTATTATATGGGGTAGAGCAGCACATTTGTTCAAAATAATCAGCACTGGGCAATTTACTGCGTATCGATCCAAAACAAACCTTATTACCCATGTAAGCTGTTTCCTCCTCAAGCCTACATTTGGCATAGGAAAACAAACTTGTTTAATCATCGGTTTTCAAATGCTTGCCATGTATGTCACCACAGCCTGATAGAACATTTGAGATCGAYGAAAGATCTGGAGAAGTGCATCAACAGACTTTTGTAGGTTTTTTTTCCCCCCTCAACAACCCTCCATGTATTTAARAGTTACCTCTCTAAGCACACAAATATTTCCTTGTCTGGCTCAGCAATCTAAAGAGGAAAGGACCAGCAATACCCTTACAGTGGTGTCTTTGCAGCTGCTGTAAAATTAAAGGCCATGGAGGTTTTTTAATTTATAGAACAGGGCTGGTAGGGCTGCTCCTGGCTTGCTGTGGAGGGTTTGCCAGCCCTTAGGGGGTTGGAGAGTGGAAAACATGATATTAAGGCCTTTTGGGAATGAATGGCTTAAACAAGCTGATCACTGAAGGGAGGAGAGGGAAAAAGGAGGAAAGAAGACAGGGAAGAGCATTTAGCTTTAATTTTGAAATCCTCTTTTAGTTACAAAAGCCAAAATAGTGTAGGAAACCACCTTTTGACTTACTGCTCTGTTGAGGATGAGAAAACCTTCAGCTCTGTACAGTTACAAAGGCATCATGAAAGTGTGATGGATGAGGCAACAGTAGCTGGGAGATGAAATGAAAACTCACCAGGTCCTCRTATCACTTGACAATCAGAACATCATGTGTTGAAGGGACTGGCAAGAAGCACAAGCTGAAGGGCAGTTTGGCCATAAATAGGAGTTGGGATATGAGAATTTCTTTCTTTCAGTATGTGTCATCCCTCTCAGTATCTGAAGAGACCTTTGTCTGGCCTTGATTTGGAGCTGTGGTTGAATGCAAGGTGTGGCACTGTCATACATGAGGGTCACTTAGACAGTTTACACATGCCAAAAATCTCTTTCTAAGTGCTTTTAATCTCTGTTTGTTAAAAAAGCCTTTTTTTTTTTTTTTTTTTTTTTTTTTTTTTTTTTTTTTGGCATGACTAGTGTTTTTCTAAAGGGTGAGAACACTTCTTAATATCTGACAGCCTTGAACTGTGGGCAATGCAGCATTACCTGTTGAGAATCTAGCAGAACACAGAAAAAAAAGCCAAGTTCTCTTAATTTTTTGGGTGGTACCACAGAAATAGTGAAAGATGAGAAATCTGAGATCTGAAAGATCTGAAATCTGACTAGCTGCTGGATATTTAAAAACTACAAAAGGAAAGAGTTATGATATCTAACTTATGCTCTTCCCCAATCATCTGTAATCTTAAAACTGCTGTGTAGAAAAGAATASTTTAATTAAGTTTTAAAGACAATTAACAAAGTATGGAATGTGTGATGCAGTTATGGTCAGCAAAAGTTGAATCGAAGACTCTTTCTTCACCACTGATCTTTAAACCCTAAATTATTTACACTAAACTGACCACATAACAATGAGTTGTATGGAAACGATGCTGAATTCTTGTATTTATCTGCATGACATAAACCAGTTCCATAAAAAATCTTAGTACTTTGGCTATCATGTCTGGTTTATAGATGTACAGCAATATTTTTCAGGCATTTCCTCCTGGAAGAACATAATACTTCATAGCCTCTTCTAAGGAAGATGGAAATGAAATAGCAAAGAGCTAGTCTAGTTTGATTCTGTATTTTCAGAGTACCTTGTAAACACAGTTCTGAGTGAAAGTAATCTTTTCTGAATACTTTTAAATAATATGATTTCCATGTGTTTTAGACAACAAAACAGTCTAATTTTACTCTAGGTATATGAGTTTCTACTTCCCAAAGCAATACTCATTTTGCTATACTTTGGATCTTCTATATTGTTTGGCATCAGTTTTGGTGGGAACCTTTGCTGGCTGTCTGCATTTAAAATGTAGATGCATCCATATATTTTATCAGTGACCTCTTCAGGTCAATGTGATTCAAACCATTTAACCAAAAGATGAAAGTAGCTTTTAGYAGTTATTCCTGGAAATTTTATTTTCTAAATTTCCATCTGTTGATGATAAAAATTCCTTTTCAAGCAAAGTATTWGAGTCTTTCTAATTATGTTTATGGCCCACTGCTCCTCTTCCTCATTTCTCTTTCATTGTTAGCAACATCAACCAATGGCATGCAACTTAATTCGTGTGATGTTTTGKAAATACACAGAAGAATATCAGCAAACATGCAAATCAAAGTCAGTTGTGATGATACAGGAGGAACTCAGCCTCTGTGSTGTACTGTTTCTCCCTCCACATTCAGAATGACCCTTTGGACAGTTGATAAGAGCATATCCTGCATGGAGAGCTGCTCTATTGTTTCCTCTTTTAATTGCCAAGGGAAAAAATTATCTTCTACTATTAATGCATTTACTATAAGGCCTCTTAAAAGAGAGTTGTGGTGAAATTCAGACTACTGAGTGCACTGGGATCCTGGCTGAATGCCACCATCAGGCTCGGAGGACAAAGAAGCACCTGGATGTGGTGGGAGCAGGAAGGTGTGCAGATGGAGGAGCATCATGGGCTCTTCACATTTTGTCTGCTCAAATAACATCTGAAACTTTTGAAAAGGGATGGGATTCTTTGGGGAAGAAAARCACGGCATAGTGGAAAATCTGCATGTGAAAGTAATGTAATTACTGCTGTGCATCAGATAAGCATTTTTATGCTTGAATTGATTGGGAAAAGGTTTCCAATGAAAAGGAGACTATTTTATCCCAGTAGAGATGAGAATCAGTAAGATAACACAGTTTACAGTAGATAAGGGTAAAGTTTTCCTTTATCTCTCCMGTCTCTACCTGTCTCTATGCTGTTCTCACATAGGCTTGCATGTCTGCTAACCTGAGGACATCTATCAGACTATTTCAGCAGGAAAAAGTATGATTTTACTGTGTTATCTTAGTGGAAACGTGTTTGCAAGGGAGAGACTTCTGGCAAGAACGTTTACCACCTTAAAGCTGCATGGGAGTTATCCTTCCCTCGAACACAAAAAATGCTTTACAATATTACCACTGGAAATTATTACCACTGGAAATTATCCCCGGGAAGACATGCCATGYAACAAATGTAGCACAATGAAATGGCTTCTCTGCTGCAGTCATTTACAAATTTACAAACTTTRAGCTATAGTAAGAAGTTTTGTTTTGCAGCTTTCCTTAATATGATGCAGAATATCTTTAAAAAATATTCATGGAAAATGTGCAATGTCCTTTCTTTTGCTCTAATCCTCTGTATTACCTGTACAAAGAACAAGGATTTGCACGCCCCCNTTTTTTTTTTTTTTTTTTTTTTGCTTATCTATGCTGCAGTCCCACTGTCATTGTTTGATTCTGCTTAAATCCCTCTGTACCTAAAGGTACAGCCTTATCAATTGAAAAGCTAATGCTATATAAGAAGTGAAAAGAACACAGAAAGGTTTCCTAGCAACTACTGTGAATCCTTCCAAAGTAAGTCAGTTAAAACCGTGTAGTACGTGCGAGGGGTGTAAATTAGGGAGCTAAGCCGATCCTCAGATTTACAGATGCCCACTATAAAGTACAATAAAACCCGTAATAGAAGGTGAATTGCTCAAGAAGAAAATCACATCAGTCTTGACAGCTTTATCATTATTTAAATGATCCAGCTTAAATTCTAGTACGCGGTTAGCAGGACGGAGTGTCAGAGAGGGTTTACAAAGCAGAGTTAATAGCGCCGGGTGCTGTTGCTGCTGTGATTATGCCTTTTTACAGCTCCTTCTCAAAAAACAACCTGCAAACGTCAACAAACACACCCAGCTCCGAGGGGCACTTGCGGGGGAGCCAYGAGAAGGTGCAATTATACAAACTCATGGCTGTGAAAGGGGGTCTTTGTTGTTCTGTTCTGCCTTAGCACGCCRTGAATTAAATTGGAGTTTTTAGGTTGCTAAAATCTGTTCAAGTAAAGTGTGGAGAGGCTAGCAATTCTCTGTCTGCATCCACAGYGCTCTCTTGCACTCTTTCATTTCTTCACTCAGTGCTTTTTTATTGCAGATTTTTTTCTTAAGATCTCGTTGGACTGGTAGTATTTGGGGAATCAAGCTAAACCSCTCACTTTTATAAGAACAATATCTTTAGTTCTGGAGAATTCTCACTTGACACTTGTCTTGTTTGCATAAAATTTGAAAAGTTTTCACTGAGCAAAAGTTTGTGGCTCATACAATTAAATTTTTWAATAAATTTTTATTTCAGTCAGTGGGTTGAATTTTAAATCAGGTACTGCAATACCTTTCTGCTCAACTAAAATACTTTCAGTTTATGGTTAATCTGAAACAATTTACATGTATAAAAGAAAATGTAGACCTGCAAAATTTAAGTCTAAAATATCTAAAATTTTTCACTACTGGTGAAATCCTTTCCTTATTCCTGAGTGATTTATAGTACTGGATTAGTTTTTTCAGAATCATTAGAAATAAGGATTATTAAATCATGCAGGAACACAATGAAGTTTATTTGCTAGCAAGGGTATTATCAAGCCATGTTTCCCCATCATTCTCTGATGAGCAAATGTTTCTTCCAGGAAAGAGAAAAGACAGGATGGACTTGAAGTGCCCCCTACAACCTCACCCTATCAAAACAAAATTATATCTGGAGAGTGCCATTTGGGACAACACTTGGTGATGGTGTTTTTTTTGTTGTTGTTTAAGTCAGCATTCCTGAAGTGAGACTCATTTATGAAAACAAGGCTCAAATCACCATCCTTTTACAAGAGAAACACATGATTGCATGTGAGTATTCCTSTTCATAACAGTTTAGTCTTTGGTTTCTTCCGTTTTGCAGATTTTGTTAAAGAAACCTGAAAAGTTCTGGAAAAAACTCCAATATTTACCCAATGTTTACTCCTCCCTGGCATCTCTGATCTGAAAATCAGGTTGAAGCTGTCAACAGACTGACTTTGCTCACCTTCTTGTGTTATTTCTGCTTCTCATTTTGGCCTCTAACAGAAAGGGCAAAGACACAAACATATTGAAACACAAAAAAATGAATCATCCAAACAAACAAACAAAAAAATCCCAAAACAGAAACAGCAGCACTCCAAACACCAAGTTCAGCTGTTTTGAAGTCTGGGAGTARTCTGAGATGACTTTTAATRTTGAGGAGCCCATTCATCCATTCTRYASTGTGGAGAGTGGGCTGASYTGCATAARAGTTTTGGRGGGGAGGWATGAAAATTGTGAAGCAGCAGGTTTTGACACACTCTGCTTCCTTCCCCTCCCCAACCTCACTCAGCAGCCACTGCACTTTTAATAGTACTATGGTGGAAATATTAATTCATTCAGTAGATTGAAGAAGATTCAGCACCCCCAGGTCTTTTTCATCAGGCAGCTTTCACAGGAAAGAAGCATAGGGAGCGCTGCTTTAGGGCATTGCTCACTTTCATCTTTATGGCATAAGAAATAGACTCATCAGCCACCATTGCTCTACTAAGATTTGTCAGTGAAGTGCTGGAGAGGAGGCCTTCCAATCTTTTGTGGAATTTAATTTTTACCCTCTCCATAATTAAATTGCCACTCTTAGAGATTTGTGCTAAGYGTGGGGGAATAATTTAGACGTGCAATGTAATAACACTTCCAGATGGTGCGTTCATGAGCCTGTTTTCTAATGGTTTAATTAATTATTCCAGTCTTTCGTGACATGTGAACCATCATTATCCACCACAGTGCCCTTAACCTGGGCCAAAGTCTGGATACTTGCTCCTTATGTTCCTTGGTCATTTTCTCTTTGCATGCTTGCCCAAATCAAGGAATTATTGTCAGGCAAAACCAATAAATAACTGTSAAAGTCAAAGAGTGTGAAAATCTGTTCATTACTACCCAAGTATGGAAATTGTTGGAATGCCATGGGTGGTTTGGGTATATTATCAGGATCTGACTTTTTGTTACTCTGTCTGACAGTCTGATACCAGCAGAAACATTGAAGTCATAAGAGTAAAYGAACTTATTTATCTTTACTTTCTGGCTTATATGAAATGGGCTGAAATAAATTATGTGATGGGTATTTTCTGCTACTGCTTTCTCTGTGTGCATGGTTCTGTGTTCTCATTGAGCATGATTTACAAAAAAATCATCTTTGAAAAGAAAGAAGTGCAGTATCTGCAAATCTGTAATTGACATGGGATGTTTATTTCAGTTTATCTAAAATTTATATCTGAGTGGGAATAAATATCGCTTATCTGCTGAGCAGRTGTGTATATGCACATAGTATTTGTATTTCACTGTTTGCCAGGTCATTTATTTATCTTTAGCTGTTGATATTTCTTAGGATAGTACTCATATAGACTTTCATGAAATTTGCTTCCTGCAGGGAATGTCTTAAGTTTCAGAGATATCCTGAGCAGTTTCTCAGAAACATCCCTGCCAAATTCTGAAACCTGTTTTCCTCAAGGCCCTGTGCCCATAATTATTGATATGTCCAGGAATCTTGGAAATAGTACAAGATATTTCACTGATATCTAAATATTCATAGTGTAGAAAAACTATAGAACTTAACAGACCATTAAACAGAAAGTTACACAGGTAATGAAACTGCTCATCTGGGCTTGAAACTATTTGCCTTATGTTTATGGCAATAAATTCTGACAGGTTATCTAAAATTCACTCCATCCAGCTTCCTCATATATCATCAGTTTGGTGCACAATGCTTGGGCAAAAATTCATTATTCAAGGCCAAAAAAWTTTGGAAAAAAGCTTTGTCTTGAGAGCTGTTGAGTCATCACAGAAACCCCTACACAACACAGCAGTTCATTTTATGTAACTCACAGTCATGCATGCAGCAATTCCCTATACATTWGAGTTATAATCTGTTTAATCCTTTCTTCTCAGTGCTCCTGTTCTTCAATTAGTGCCTTTTCACACACATTTCTCTAATCTTAATCTTATTTCATCTTCCTGTAGTCTGGGAATTGCAGGATCTATTCAGTTTTCTTTGAAGCTGATGGTAGATAAAAGCTGGTTTGTTTTTTYYKGGGRRAAAAAAAAAGAAAACCTAGTGCTAGGTGATTATCACCAGCTGTGGTGATAATAAATTTGTGTGCACCAGCCACCTTTCAGAATGTTCCTTCATTTTGTTTCCTGAAAAATGACATGATATTTCTACTATCAGAAAGGCACAATGGCATAATTAAGGAAAAATGTGGTTGATTCTCTTCTTTATATATCAGATTGCACCTCRTTCTTCTCATGAGATATGTATTGTCAGGACTGCTAGTAATATAAAGAAAAAAGGACTGTTTTACTTTAAAATCCTCCCCCTTTTTCTCCTTTCAAATAGCAAAAGACTCCACTCAGAATAAAAACATATATAACTGAGARGGAGAGAAACATCAAATTTTACARYATTATCTCACAAAACACTTACAGTCCTACTGCACAGTTAAWCTRTCSTAGGAAAAGACGTGGGATGTTCTTTAAAGGTAAAATTCTGTCTGTGCAAGRCTCTGCATCACTGAAGTGCTACTTAAACCCTGAAATAAGTGAGCCTCAAGTAGCTTGTAGACCATCACACAAYGATGGATTTCACTCTAAGAAATACCAAGTTGTATTTTTCAATCTAAATCGATGGTCTGAGAASCAAAATAGAGTCAAAATACTGTTGATTTATAAATCTATGTGTGTATGGGGCTTGCATAAATAGAAATATATGTAAATAAATATATGTGTAGACAAACACAAAATATAAACATTAAAATGTATTTAATAAAGCTTTACTGAAGTAAAAGTCTTATCTCAAGAAGGAGATTGAAGTTTCTTTTTCTTCTTTTTGTGAAAAATTTTGCAAATCCAAGCACTTAGAGAAACAAACACCTTGGAAACATGGGCACAGCTTTTCTTTACCGACTGTAAACCAGTAAAAATGTTGCTTTTGTTTAACATCATGCTAAGGATTACAATGCAGTAATGTCATACACCTATTATGAAAGGACACAGTGGTTTGGGCTTGAGAAGACTAAAATTACAGGAAAATGGACCTCAAAATTACGTGTTCACTGATAATTAAGTCCTTGGTGTCAAAAAGACAGAATGTCAGATATAAGCCTATTATACTGTTACCTGCCTTTCAGCGGGAAATCGCTGGAAACCATAAAAAATAGTGGTGCTCACACTGCTCAAGTTTAATTCCATCAGATTTGTTGAAGCTTGAGTCTTTAATAAAGGACATTTTTTTTTCAAGAAAGCAAACTTATCTCTTTCCCCTTCAGGGTTTTATCCTCTTATCCTTTCCCAGTGAAACTCTGCTGAAGTGAAAAACAGGACCACAACTGTCTGCTATCATATGGCAGTTTAAAGTTTCACCATGACATTGTTTTCCAGAGATGACTGATACAGATATTAAAAAGAATGTCAGCTTCGAAGGATGCTCAGAATGATGTAAAATGGGCTCTTAAATACTGACTGAATTAATGCATTAACACTTTGACCTTACCTTCCATAAATTCAAAAGGGCAATGGAAAACAAAACAAGCACAACAACAATCAACCAGCCAACTGAAAATATTTACATCTGACCTCAAAGATCAATAAATCAGAATTTCTGCTTCACTAGTTCTGGTGGAAAATTGCCATTTCTCTTTAGGCTGAGAGAAGATATCCTATGTGTTTTAGACTGTATGTTCTTTATTTTTGTGTATATTTTTTTTTTTTGTCCTTTGACTGTGTAATTTCTACATAAATCACCATCCACATAAGCAACAGATGTGGAAATCTTCATTTCTGAAATTTGAGAAAGAGAAAAATGAATAACTTTCAGGGTATATTGTGTGTATTGAAGTTGACAATKATTAAAACCATACAAAGTTCCTCAAGACTAAAAGAAATGGCAAATGGCCTTTGATTTGCAGTCTACACACTGAGTTTGTTCTCAATCCTTGGAATTAAGAGTTTATGTAGAAAAATATGTGTGCATGTGCATCTTTGCTCATGTGCATGAGAGGTAGCAGCAAAATCCCTCATTTTTTTTGCAAAATTACATGAATGTGAACACACAGACGCTGATGTACATTTTGGTTACTTCTCCATACAGCTAAGATATTTGTTGGCACTAGTAACTCTCCCAGATGGTGTCAGTCTCCCCACAAAGAGTTTAATTTTCTCTSTTTCTGGATTGATTTTCTGATTTTAAAAAGTTTTGTTTGCATGGAGTGGGTGAAGATCTCTTTAAATCCCTAGAGTGTGGTTTCTCTTTCTGCTGCCACGGATTTTTATTTTGGTGACCAAAAGGTGGTACTTCTGCATTGTATTATGTTTTCTTATTCTTTCAAACAGACAGTGAAGCTCAGAAAAAAAACAAGATGTTCCCTTCCATACACTGGGGAAATGTAATGGTATGGTAAGCAGGAGAATTTCTTCTGCCTATTACTTCTATTCATAGGCATTTTTCACCATGATTCAGCTGTCAGATGAAGTTCTTTGCTTGYATTAATGGAAAAGGATTTGATTTCCTCCTCAGAAGGTTCCTTAGTCTTTAAATTAATCAGGAAAGACCACTGAGTTTCCTGCTACCYGATCACTGCCTGTTCCCTCCAGCCAATATCCCCTGAGTGGGATGGTGGCAAACCAGGCTAGTGGCTTCTCCATTTTTTGGCTATGTTTTTTTGTAGGGAGGCAGGTCTACCTGAAAATCCCAGTGAGATTTCCAAGTCATCATAAATTTTAAATCCCATTTGAAATTATAACTTGCTGGTTCTTCATATAATCCCAAAAGTAGGATGAATGGATTTGGGGCCATTGACCTGACCCCTGCCTTAGAGAGATGCTCTCAAAGAAAGGTGGTGGTCCAGTGAATTCTCTATGCCCATACCTTTTCTCCTTCTGCCAAGCAGATTTAATAAGATGAGCAACAGTTCTAAAGTTGCCTTCAGATTTTTATGATTCTTTCTCTGGCATTAATAGTTCTAGGATCAAAAATCCTTACGTTTTTCATTCTTTGTTTTTTTGTTTTTTTGGTATTTTTTGGTTNGGGGGGGGAGTGGTTTCCCCTTTGACTTGCATGAAACATTTCACATAGTGGTTCTCAGGTTGGGGAAAGAGGCATTCCTGTTTGGTTAGAGAAGTTATGGAATGAGATTAAGTTTTTTCTCCTGCTTTCACAAAAATAAATCAAAAAGGTGAAATTCTAATCATTATAAATACAGGTTACAAGGTAAAAAAACTTTTAAAACCCCAAGAAACATGTCTTTCAATAGTTGCCATCCAAAAGAGGCTGACAAAGAGGTGAATTGTTTTATACCAGCCCTTCATACTAACAGTCTGGCATAGAAAAATTATTTGTTAAAGCCAGAAAATCTGGATTCCAGCGACACTGAAATGTGTTTTTGGATAATGCATTTTGAGTTGGCACTAATAAGGAAAAGTTGATCAGCATCSAGTCCAAACCAAACAAGGAGCTGAGGTGTCTCTTGTTCATCTTTCAGCAGGGTTGTTAACTCATACCAAATTCTTCACTGGCACTCCCTTGGCTTTGATTTTCTTTTTTAATTTGAAAAAAGATTTTAATGGCACATTTTATAAAATTAATGCCAAGGGATAATMTTTAATTACTGACATATTTTTCTTTTTCGTTTAAAATTAGAAGCACTTATCAAACAGTAACTCATTGTCAYGATTTTAAAAATGGATGTATTATACAGATATTGTCATCGAAACAGAAATAATAGCCTGATCCAAAGTCCATTAAAATCAATGAGCCCAGAATTGTATTATTCAGATTTTAAAGATTTTCTCTGTAGCCTTTATGAATCTATGACCTTCTTGTTTCTTACTGTGCTTCTGTGTTCATGTAACTTGGCATTTGGTCCCCTCTTTGCAAGGGCTAAAATATTAATCCCTAACAAAGTCTAGTAGGACACAAAAAAGCTGACTGGAAAGTTTCCAACGCCTTTTGTAATCTTTGTCATATTTTTTGTGTGTGGCAACAAAAGCCATCTCAAACCTTCTCAATAGTCAGTATTCCATATTTAGTTCACTAACCAATCATTGGGAAAATMTGGTACCTGGTTGGAACAGGTACAGTGATTGCCTTTATCACAGAATGTTGTTAGCCAGAGCCTGGCCTCTCCCTGGAATATCATGGATGGTTTCTCATCTAAATTTGGGGCAATATTGAATACCATTTTCAGAGAATATTTCTTTAAAAGCTAATGGATTTTGGTTCCCATTATCAGTCTTTCTTGTTGTCAACTATCTTTGTAATAGAAATGTTGTTTTCAYGCATAGCTGTACAAAGAATTTGCCAAGCTGGCATTACCATGTGCAGAACTYGATTTTTTGGCATGTCCACAAACTTTTTCTCATTTTTCATCTACTAGTCAGAGAACGGACAAGGTGCTGCATGCTTTGATTGACCAGTGGCAAACTGTACAGCATGAATAGTGAATTTTAAACACTCTAAGAAATGACCCAGAGCAGTGATAATGAATATACTCGGGAAATCGTTATCTTCTTATCAGTATTCTAAAAGCAGAATATGAACACTGAGTATGTTAGGGTAAAATTTGCAGGCTAAATTGTCTGTTTTGTATTCCTTCTTCAGCTGCAATGTTTCTTTTCTCTAATCAGGAAAATAGAGAAAAAAGCTCTCTCACTGAGACAAGGCAAGCGACAACCATACTGCAAACCTGTTACTTGCAGTKTATTTAATTTTAAAAGATGTAATATGAGTACAATATGCATTGAAATGTTAAGACTTCCATAGGTTTGTAGGCTCAGGAAATACTCTATGCTGCTGCATCCACTCAGAAGTGCTGAAGTTTTTCAGCAGTGATTGGGAGGGGACTGAACTGCCCATTATTTCCCAACACCAGGGACTTTCATCTCACAGTTTGTTAACTTGACAGAATATGAAACTTCCCATTTTTTTATTAAAGAAAGTGGTATATGTGTGTGAGTCCTAAAATTTTACAAAGTGTGCTATTTTAAAAATCCTTTGAAAAAGAAGGTTAGGAATTTCAACCTGCAGGGTTGTTTTTTTGTTTTTTTGTTTTTTTGTTTTTTTTTTTAATCCTCCAACATAAAACTTAGGCTGTAAGGTCAGTGGCTGTGTCTTTAGTGTTTCAGTAGCTGTTCAGACCGTGTGCTCACCACTGTGTGCCTGAGGCAACCTGGAAATGTTTGTTGTGTTCAGGAATAGAGGCTGCAGACAGARAAAGCTTGAGCTTTCACTTCTCCATCGCTGCACTCTGGATAGATAGAGACATGCAGGCTGTTTTGGAGGTGAGTTGCATTCGGTGAGCTACCCAATACAGTGCAGATCCAGCCTTGCACACTGTCTCCATGGGTGATCTCATCTAAGCAGCAAAGTGAAAACTCTATCAAATGAAGTTAGACCCTGGAACCCGATAGCCAGGGCAGGTTAATTAAATGAGCAACTGCCCACGGTGTCTCTGCTCATTTGGGATTTTGCACTCACTATGACAAGCATGAAGAAGCATCTCTTGTTTTATACCACAGCTGCATCCTAGGATCACATGAAATCCCTTCTGCCCAAACTAATCAGATTCAGAGTCATTCTCCTGTCTCCTGGCGCTCTAATCTGCTCTCCTTTGGCATCATCTGTCAGGGGCAGCTCTGGACTGTGCTGACCTGTGGGGATAATGGTGAGTGCAGGGGGTGGCTGTGGGTTAATGTGTCAGCAGCTCACCGTAACAGATGCCTGCAATGATCCGGTGTCGCAGGCACAGAGGTAACAGCACTGCAGGAGCCAGTCACAGACAGAAAGCACTGGGGGCAGAGAAAACAAACTAAAAATACTCCTTAAAYGCACAGGGAAAAGTCTTCAAAGATCAAGGGGAAGATGAGAGAACAACAAAGAGGATTTGAGAGTCTAAAGAAGAGGAGCTGCATAAAAATAATTGTTTCATTCTGCTGCTTAGGGCAGTATTATAACTCTTTATTAGGCAATTATTTTCTGTCATTTTGAAGACTTTATCTCTTCCAACAGCACAAAGATTCTACCTGAACTCTTAGCAGCCATGTTCCCTTYACCCCTGTAATAGCAGTATGCACCTGCTCTGTAATTCTCTGCTCTTGTCAAGCGCTGGATTTTTTGTGTTATCACAGCAATGTGTCAATACCTGCATAGCAAAACTGATAATAAAGCTAACACTTTTAGTACAGCAATGTGTTTTACCTCACTGCTCTGTGGGCTAGATTCTGATAACCATATTTATAATGAATAGTATCTTCTGAGTGCTAGATTGCCCAGCAGGATAAAGTGCTATCGATACTTGTCCCTTAAGTTTTGAATTAAAGGGTCACRCTTTATCAGGTCAGTGAAATACCAGCAGCTTTGGCATAAGATGTGACAACAGCTTAACAACACATACCACCTGCTACCCAACAGTTTGAGGCAGAAAATAAAAATACCATGGTCACTTGAAGAGACAGAGGAAATTGAGCTGCCTTGGAGGGCTTTGGTTTCTCTGGACACACCAAAAGTAAAAGCTGGTGTTACAGCCTTCATCTGGGAGTTGGATGGGTTAATTTATCCTCAGGTCTTGGCCTCTTTCAGCTACAGGTAATTGATAAGGTGAACCTTTAATTACTGGAAGGGTGCTGTTCCACTTAACTTCCTGCAGGAGCAGCACCTTTGCTTTGTCTTTCCTCAAGTTTTTCCCCTTTTTTCCCTTTTGGAGAGCCACTACAGTTCTTTTTCAGTTTTCCTTTGTTTCTATTTAGGGGATCCTTTTGCATACAAGCAACAGATATTTTAAAATTATTTTATTGTGTCTCTGATTTTTTATTTATATTCCTCTTCTTTTTTTGTGTGTCTTTTCTTTGTTCACAATCTTTCCAGTGGAATATGATTTTATACTTGTGCATGATAAGAGTAGAAAAGGGCTACAAAAGAAGTAAAATGAGGTCACAGCTGTACTCATATTTGGCTTTTACCTACAACTAAAGTCTTTGATTCCCATAGAGTACTTGTTTCACCTTTGWATGATTTATCAGAACTATTAAATGAAATTGTTTTGTTCAGAAAACCAAACAAGCCACTGAACTAAATTGTTCCACCATCTCTAATGGAGCCTCTATTATCACTTTTGCAGTGGAGAACATCTCAGTTATTGGGATTTTGCTTATGAATAGGAAATACATCTCTTCTGCAAAATTAACCACCTAAGATGCTATCTGAGAGATGCATACGGCCTGAAGGCTGAAAGAGTGATGCCCAGGAAATATTTTGAATATGTGGAGAGAGTCAAAGAAACTGTGAAACCAAGATGAGGGACACGATTTGTGAGGGAGTATGGCTAGAACAGTGAGGGGCAGAATTGGGCTGGGGAGCAGCAAGATGGTTTAGGAGAGATGAAAGGCATTGGAACAGAGGGAGGAAASAAAAAGGAAACAGAAATCAAGAAGCTGCGAGACAGAATAACAAGACTGAAAAAGAGGCAGGGTCGGCAGGGGAAGAAAGTGAAAGATTTAGGAAATTGAAAAAGAAAATCCTGAAATACAACTGTCATTGTCAGCCCAAGCCCCAAAGGTGAACCATAAAAGTTTGTCTTTGTGTTTGTATAAAGTTCTCTTGGTTTATGCCAGGTTTCATGAGTTATGACTGCAGTATCAGGATACTGACCTGGGAAGGAAATAGAAAGGGAAACAGATCCCATAGAATACAAATGAATATAGCAGAGGGAAAGGAAACATAAAGTTAAAATACAGTAAAAAAAAAAAAAAAAGGGAAGGTGGATAAAATTAAGACCAACATCTTGACCCCTGCTTTCGATTGTCACCAGTGAAAATAGAAAATCTTGCTGGGCTGGAAGTTTGCTGATGCATTTCAGGACACTTGTGTGGGTAGTTTACTTGTGGTAATTAATTCCTGCATACTCCAGCATTGGTAGTACAGCATCTGAAGTCTGAATTTCATTAATGCTAGTTGGCAGGGCTTGGCTGGTAGCAATAAAGTATGATTAGAAGTCCCTAATTAGACTCCTTAAAATATTGTGACTGAATATTCATTGATTTTATTACAGTTTGAAATACTTGGGTTTGGATAGCTTCCTTATCAGAGGGGTAAAACTGGAGAAATTGATTAGTGGAGAAATGCTATTTGCATAAATATATCAAATATGTAAATCCAGTAAAACTTTTGAATGTAGAAAAAAAAGAAAACCATCGATACCTGCTATTGATATCTGGAAAATGGTAGGTTAATATCAATATGAAAAAGTTGGGGAAAGAGACAAAAACATTGTTCTTTCTTGGAGAAATAATTAATGTGCTGTTCATTTTCCCCATTGTTTTTTGTTATGCCCTATCTGCGATTTAGATTTGTTTACAGTTATCACATTAAATATTGCACTGGCAATAGAACTTTTTCTCCCCCTCTGCCTTTTTCTTATTCTCCTTTCTGACTTGACAAATGCCATTTCCAGATGTATGTTTATCCTCCCTAGTACATAGCATACTGTGAAGAACATGAGTAAAACCAAAAAAAGCAAGTTTTGGTGTTACAGAAGTGTGCGTGTTACAGAAATGTGAGATTTCATTTTCAAGTCATCCCACAGACTGTGTTTTCTAGCAAGTTATTATTTCCAGTGCATATTATTTGGTATATTTGTTATGTTCATAAAAGTGAGTGCCATTTACCTWGTGCATTAATTTAATTGGAGTAGCTGTGATTAGTTCAAATGCCTGACACAGCAGAGGACTGCACTGATYAAGGTATTTGCTCAATACATGACTCAGGGCTATTGAAGACAGTCGGGCTAGGCACTGAAATGTACTCAAGATTAAATACTGAARTATCTTTTAGGGCTAAACACATTCCTTAGTCAATACACCAAGATCCTGATAGTGTTGCACACATCTCTCTGTTTTTAGAGACTTGCAATGCATGGGGGTTCTGCCATGGTAAATCTGTCAACACTTTGTGATAAGATCTTGTGCTGATTCCCTGCTGGTAAAATCCTGTAAATTCCACTGATCACAGGCAGAGTTATGATCATCTGCAGATACAGTCACATGCTGAGGTAATGAACAGGTTATGTGAATAGCATCAAGCTTTCTGAGCAGAAAAAAAAAAAAAAAATAATAAAAAAAAAAATTAGTGGGTGATAGTGAGACTGTCCGCTCAGTTTGCAAGTTTGTTTTCAGTATAAACCCCATCCACAAAGGCTTGACTGGATTTCTTTATTCATGTGTTTATTTGACATTAGAACYACTGCTATTGTGATGAAAACCTGAAATCTCAAGTGATGAGCATACAAAGGCACACAGGTAGCACCTCTAATTGGCAGAATCAGAAARGAGAAGTTCACAAGGCTGGGCTAAAAGAGGATGAATGCTGCTGGTGTCACTGAAAATCTCTCGGTACCTGTGCTCATAATCAGYTCGTGTGAAGTCTGTGTACCTCAGTGAGCACTTTGGAAGCCTGCTGTGTCACTTCAATCACATCTTTGCCAGAAATGATGTGCCACAAAAACCTGAGTCAAATTCTGCCTATTAGATCTACCCAGGGCATCAGCACGGGTAAATAAAGCAAACTATCAAAGTGAGATGCACGATTTTGTATTAGAACAGTTCGTTTCCAGGAGAAGGCAGGATTCTGAAACAAACCATCCTGACTTGTGTGTCAGTTTTTAAGTTCAGCATGTGCCTAATGCTCACTCCTGAAAAGTGCTGAGAACCCACGGCTCCCGTTGAATTGGTATTTGCTTCCAGCCCRAAGAAAATTAGAGAAGGCTGTTCCTGAGAGCTGAGGGAGCTGGCGCTGAGAGTAAGCGATAGGGATTGTCTTGGCAAAGTAAATATCATCGTCTTCCAAAATTGTTTCTGATCCAATTCTCGTAATGACAGCTAAGCCTCCAAATCGAGCCGGAGTCGGCAATGCAGACAAGTTGGAGCTCTTCCTTTTCTCACTGTAGGTGCTTTTCTGCCCTCCTCTTCAGCCCTCTGCTGGTCTTTATTCCTGTCTCCTCTCTCTGTGAAGCCTTTCTCCCCCTGCTCTCCCTCCCCAGGACAGGCTGCCAAACCCTTGGTGAGTGCCAGGCTCTCTCAGCCTCCTGCCCCAGATGTTGGCTGAGTAGAGATGTTTTCCAGCCTCCCAGACAGACCCAGCACAAGCCCCCAGCGCTCTCTGCAGATGTGGGCACAGCACTCTTGAGCATTTTTAATGCTCAGGTTTTAATCCCCAAGCAGCTGGGGGAGCAGCCTGAGAACATGTGCAGCCCTTAGCACTTCCATAATACTTCCAGTGGCAGCAGAAGGTACTCAGGGATTAATTCTGTACCAAACCTGCTGCTTCTGGCTCCAGCCCGAGGAGCTGCGCTTTCCTGGCTCGTGCTGCAGGATCTTCCCTGCCAGTCCTTCCTCCCCAGACACTCTTCTTTTTTTTTTTTGCCTGCCTCTCTCTTTTTTAGGCTTGCACTTACTAAGAAGGGCAAAGATGAATTATCATCCACAGAGTAGCAAAGAAAAGGAAAGAAGCCACCAGATATTGGCATGTTTTCTCTGTTTCAAGCTGTTGAATGTTTTGGAGGCTTGGTTTTCATTACTAGAAGTTGATAAGTGCCAAGACAAAGTGCTGAGCAGTTCCATCAAGTCTTAAGAAATTCATGAAGTATTTTAGCAAACAGCCAGGCTCTTAATTTGCTGTACTGCTAAGTTTGTATCAAACATTTAAAGTTGGAAAACCTGCAATAATGACAAAAACCTCCGTCCTGTATGCAGCCATGTTTGGTGGTGATGGAGGTGGGATGGGGAGGGTGGTGAATCTGAGAGCTTCAGATGTGGCCTCTCAAATCCTGTCTTCCAAAAAAGGTTCTCTATGGAAATGACAAAACAGCAATTGTTTGGGTGAAAGACTTTAYTGGAAACTTTTACTCATTAAAACATATGGAAAAGCTTAGCAGAACATCCATTAAATCATACTTTCTCCTGTGAAGAACATCTAAATCACAAAGTATCCCTTCTCAGTAAGGCCACCATAGCTAAGGGCACATTCTCACCTTATTTAACAGAGATTTAATTCAGCTGGATTTCAAATTCTGTCTAAAACCATCTGCTTGCGAGCTTTATTTCCTAACCAGAGGGGAAAAAATTCTTTAAGTATCTCCCTGTGTAATTCAGAGTAAGATATGGCCTAGTGTCTTGCTAGGACAAAACAAAAGTAATAAATGTTTTAAATGAATTGAAGATAGATTCTACATCCACATTTTTTATGAAATGTGTTCCTCTGGACTGAAGAGCAGGAGGAGTACATGGGATTCATGGAGTCACCTTAGCTCAGCAAGTAATAGAAGTACAAATACTTTTAGCTGTAATTACGGATTTTGCTGGCGCATCGCTAAATTAGCCAAGTGACAAAAATTAGCTGGTTGATTGGCTAAAGACCAAAAAGAATTAATCTGGGTCACTGATGTTACTATCCTTGGGCAGTGCAAGGCTTTTAATAAACCACAGAATYAGAAAGAGTAAACCAGGAAAAAGTAGCTCGCCACAAGCAGTGCTTGGGAGGCGCAGATCACTTACAAACAACCTAACAGATGGGTGAAAGAAGTGCAAGCCACCAGGATGAGTGAACAGACCTGATCTTGCTTCCACTGGGCTAAACAGACACAAATTTTATGGACCCTAAAATGAAAAAAAATCAAGGAGCAAATATAAGAATATGAGTCCTTGTAGGTCTGAGATTTGGGGGGAAAGGAGGAGAGAGGAGAGATAAATTCTTTCATAAGATCACCAGTTATGCTTTTCATCTAAATAGAAATGTATAGTTGTGTAGAGCCTTCTGAACATGTTGAAAATAAAGCAGATCATTCTGTGCATCTGATATATATGTGTATGTATATATGTACATATATATGTATGTATAATTTGAAGATATAAAGACTAGTATGAATATCAAAACTTTAATCAGTATATTTACAGACCTAAATCTAAGCCCTGCCTTAGATGATGCCTTCCACTGGTATATCACATTTGTCATGGCCTTTAGAGATTTCATTTTCAGCACTAAAAGTCTGCAGTTTCCTTGAGGAGGATTTGAAAGCTTATGCATCAAACAGACACGTCATTGGCAGCTTTCAACCCAACAATATTAGTGCTCCTGATCTGAATAGGATAACTGCAGCAAACTACTGAACTGAGAAAATCAAATAATGMAAAACTTTGGTTAAATTAAAGTTAGCTGCTTTTAGGAATAGAGACAGAAATGGCATTAATGGTAAAATGTTTTGTGTACAGCATCAGGAGGAGAGGGGATGGAATCGCAAAAACAGCAGAATCATTCTGTGATGGGAGGTGGGAATACATAAAAATTATCATTAAATGTTAATTTTATTTTCATCCAGGTATAGAATTAGGAAATCCATTTATCTTGCAGTATTGCTCCTTTCCCTCTTGGTAAATTCTACCATCTTTCTACCATGATCAGACTTTTAGAAAAGTGATAATTCTTTTAGAAAAGTGGTAATAGAAAGAGTAACTTCCATGGGATGCCATTGATAGAAAGATTCACATGGCAGCACCTGGGTTAAAATCAAACTTGGGATTGCTGGATACACAGCCAGATGCCATGCACGTGTGCATTCAGAAATGAAGGGAGAACAGTAGAAATCATAATAAATTAAATACAGATAGTTAAACAATGTGTTGAGGTTTTTTGGGGTTTGTTTTTTTTGTTTTTTTTTTTTTTTTTTATTTTCCTGAAGAAAAAGAAATAAAACAGACATTTAAACCTGCAGAGAGAAAAATATAGTTATTTTTCATCTGGCCCTGAGGGTTTCTAGGAGCAGACACCACTTGATGCAGTGCAGAGTTTTTGCAGAGCTGCTTGCTGTAATCAGGACACTCTCCCACAGGTTCAAGAGTGCTCCCCGTGCCGGCGGTTGGCCAGGAATAGGTGCCAAAAGCTGCCAGGGTGGCTTTCTGGCTGAGAGATCTCAGCTGGTTCCTCAATCCAGCTTTGTAAATTGGCAGAACAATCAGGTTGCCACCTGGCTGGTTAAAAAGAAAAAAAAAAAGGCAGCAAAGACAAAATTGATCCTTCTTTCTGTGATGACTTGCACGTGTGCTGACGCACTCTGCCTGAGGTTTTTGAGGAGTGGTTGCACGCAGAAATTACATCAGGAGTCTCTTTTAAATGTCATAAAATATGTTTCCCATCAATGAAGGGAAATGTACACTGAATGCATTTTTAAAACCAAATAATGTTTTAAGAGCCAGGTTGTAGTTTGGTGCCAATGACACAGCTTGAGACAAAAAGATGTCATTAAACTAAAGTTAAACTAGAGAAAACACGAGTGTGCTTAATAAGTGATTTTGTTTACTGTTTTTTGAGATTTTTTTTTTAATGAATTTTATTTTTTTTTTCAATATCTGAGATTATTTAAAATTCTGGAAATACAATTAACTGCAGAGAAGAGTATTAAATAAAAGGGTTACTCAACAGCAAAATACAGAGTCAACACAACACCTGAATGAGCAGAGAAGCAGCATCCAGTGGAACAGTCCAGAGTAATTATTGATCTTCTTCCCGTTTACCTTATAAAGCTTATGAACAATTATTCAAATGAGAAAAATAAGTCTGAAATTGAGCTGCATTCCTAAAACCCTCAAAACCTTTCTAGATGCTCTAAAAAGAAAGTTTAAAGYATTTCTAAAGATCTGGAAATGGAAATGTTTTTTGATAATAACCTGTTTTGGCTAGCAATAACCCTTTCTGCTTCATACAATCTTAATGCCATGGAGTTAACTGATCCAGAGGTATGGAGAACCTGTCCCAGGAGGAAAGGCTAAGAGAATTGAGTTTTTTCAGCCTGAAAAAGAGAAGGCTTTGAGGTGACCCAATTGTGGCCTTCCAGTACCTGAAGGGAGTGTGTAGTCAGGATGAGGGGGAATGGATTCAAACTGAAACAGAGTAGGTTTAGGTTAGATATTAGGAAGAAATTCTTTGCTGTGAGGATTGTGAGATACTGGAACAGGTTGCCCAAGGGATATTATGGATGTCYCATCCCTGGAAGTGTTCAAGGCCAGGCTGGATGGGGCTCTGAGAACCTGGTCTGGTGGGAGGTGTCTCTGCCCATAGAATTAGGGTTAAAATGAGAAGTTCTTCAAGGTGCCTTCCAACCCATTCTAATTCTAATTATTCCATGATTACCTGAAGAGACAGGCTACTGGAAAATGTCTGTCTAACTTCCTTTAATAAATCTCAAAAATGTCCCAGGAATAAGTCCCCTGGAATCTACTCTAACATCTTACTCTGTCTTATTAGGGAGATGTTTCTGTAAGTCTAGCTCAGCTGTTGTTGCAATTCAARCTCATTGTATTTGTTGCTTTCAGACAGCAGATTCTCCTCTGCATTATAAATGAGCACAACATTCTATCACCACCCTCCCTGAAAGCTTCTTTAAATAGCTGCACACTGTTATGCTGTAGACCAAGAAAACAGAATTCTTCTTGCTACTTTTTCTTAGGTCTTTTCAGAGTTTCAATACATTTTTTAAAATTCTTTTCAGAGCCCACTCTATATTAACCAAAAGGAAGATGAAAATTGTCAAATCATTTCTTGTGAATTTTTCAATGCTAGTATTCCTAATCTGATGTTAAATCTTGCTTTGAGAATTGAAAAGAAAAACATATTTTTAAAGTATTTAAAGGGTTTATATGCAATAAAAATAGAATATTTCATCAAGATRGGGCAAATTTATTTTTGCCCCAGGGGTGGATGTGCAATAATGTGGGACTACAGAGTTCACAGTCYTTCAAAATTGTTGGCAGCCTGCTACTAGATTAATTATTTGAACAGCTACAGTTGAAATATTTCATAGGAAACAAAGTCACATTAATAAAGAAAAAAACTTTATTTCAAACTGTACAATTAGATAACCCTGTGTGAAACTTCTCAAGACACAGATGGAAAAATATCTCCTAGGAGAAAACAGTAATCAGTAATTCCTTGACTTCTCCCTATCCTAAAATTTTCCTAACTTTTCAGCATGTGAACTTTACCTTCCAAAACACATCATTAAACAGATCTAGATAAATATCAGAGTAGGATCAGCAAAATTCACACTGGATCAGCTTCTACAATGTGCTGTGGAAGGACAGATGATCTGTCTGGACTGAGATCTTTTTATTTAAGCTGATGRCAAGAAATATTTGGCCTGACCTTGGCCATAAAACAAAAGCACTTCATGCTGTCCTGAGTTAATCAAAGTTCAGCGAGAACCAGAACTGCCACATGGAAATCTTCAGAAAAAGAAAAACGGTGCTCCTTTTTGGGATTAGTCATTAGACTTGCACTGCAGAAGTTATATGTTTYCTTATCTTTCAGGAGAACATTCCCCTCGTGTTTTCCATCTTGATTCATGATTCCCTCATGATGGTTTGATGATCCYGAAAGAACTACGACCTTCTTTTTGAAAGCATGCAGGCTCATGACGGGAATACCAACTAGGTTAGAAGTATAAACAGGAAATTCAATCAGGCTGGATTTTGTCACACACGAGTCAAGGGCCAGCTTTGTCACTGAATTGCATAATCGAGCCCTAAGTGAGCTCAAGAGAGACAGAATGAGTAAAAATGAGACATTTCTTCATTACACTGCGTGGTTCAGTGCTGGTTTTCTAAGTAAGGTTCTCCTGTCCCTAATAAATTGTACATGGTAGTAAATCTGTTTTCAAGTAAGGATTTTGGCTAAAGAGTATTATCATTAAAAACTTGGCTTGTGGAATAACACCGTGACTTTTTTTTTTACCAAGTTTCTTCACAAATAATGAACCATATTCATTGGTAAAAGGTACCAATTGGAAGAAAAAAATGTCCTTTTTGCAAAGTGTATGTCCTTAGAGGTGGTCTGATTTGTGGAGAGACTACAAGAAGAGAAGAAAATGCCATGGGATTTCTGAGATTGGACATTAGATGGAGAATTCTCCATGCAAATTGTTTTGGAAACTTATCTCAGTTTTTCAGTTATTCATGCTTTCCACCTGTATTGGGCAAAGTCTGGAGGAAACTGTGATAATTGGCACTTTACTTCATTCTGCTACTACTACCACTTCTACCATTGTAATGATCTACATTTCAAACCAGCTAAGAAAAGAGCTGCAAACAAAATTAGCAGAATCAGAAACATTTCTTTGTATCTTCATCAGAGCCTGGGATACAGCACAGGTGTTTTCAATGTACCTCAGTGTGTATTTTAAACTTTGTAATGAAATATTGTCATTAAATCAACTATTAGGCAGGTATAAGGATTTTGAAAAAGAGCATCATTCTCTAACAAGCCAAGACTGGTCATTCTTTGCCATTTCCTGGTAAGATGAGCCACGGGGGCAAACTGCAGCACCTTCTTCTGAAAATGACCATTTGTTCCTTAGTTGAGGACATTTTTAACCTTGATTACAATATTTAGCACACCAGAGAGCCTTACAAAGAGTTGGGAGGGTTTTTACTCTGTGGTTGAGATACTTCAATATGCAGTGAGAACCTGCGTTGTTTCCATTTGTGACCAAAAATAATGTGGTACCTTTTTCCAGTCTACTCTAGAAAAAATCAGGATTCTTATCCATGTTGATAAAAGTCACGCAATATGAGCACAAGCCAACACTGAAATTATCCCATAGTGGCATTTAAATTAGTAGAGAAAAAATATGTTCGCTCCCTGTAATACTGGATTCTTTTTGCCCCTTTCTTTTTAATTTCTATTAATACAAATTATTTGAGCATTAGTATATTGGCCTTAATTAGCTTTCATCGTTCCCCTTTTGATTTAAATATTGCCAAGCTCCATTAAACTGGCTGAGTGAGTGCCAGAAAATGCTCTACTGCTGAATTCCAGGCGTGTGTCTTTGTCACAGTGTAAATTGAAAGGTCACAATAGGTCGTCTAATTGCTCGGTACGTATTCTATTAATTGCACTCTTAATGTGTAAAGCACACTRAAATTATCAGATAAAGGACGCTGCATTCTGGTAAAACATCAGTCGTGCCTGAATTAYAGTCAGACAACATTAGAAAATGAATCTAATATCTGTTCAAAAACTTTTGATGTRGGTTCATTTCCYTTTTATTTTAATTGACAGTGACTTKCTCACCTYTGCTGCTCCTGCTGTTGGCTCCTTTGCTTCTCAGAGCAGGGATATTTRGAAAATCCTAGAGCAGCAAGCTGCCCTCTGCTTTTCTTCGTGGGATGTGCTCTGTTCAGGCAAGAATGCAGGAATTCTGCGGTATTTCTCAGCATTTGTCTCTCTTAATTCCTTCAGAAGGTGTGTTTATACTGTATCATTTCTCTGAAGAAACACTGTCAAGATGAAAAATGGAAGGCCTAGGAGTTAGGAAAAAAATTAAGATGGTGAGGCTGTGCTTTAGCTTTATCTAGTATCTGCAAAAWTTGATGAATAACAGCTGCAGAATTGGTATTTGCCTAATCCTGCAAAGTGTTGGCTCCTCTGAGTGATRAAATGCACCCTAAATTCCTAGGGTGTAAGAGAATATATTTTTWTCCTTTTTAATTAATCAAAACCTTACTGTCTCGAGCCCAAGTCTCATCACTCAATCTCYGCTTTCCACAATCATTATTACTTCCTGATGCATATGTGGAGCTTATGCATCACCTCTTCCAACAATATGTCATCTTTCAACCAGACATCATAAACCAAACACCAGTGAAACAAAACTTGTATTAAAGCAACTCACACAGCATCAGAKTGGAACACTGCTCACTTTTTAGGGTGTATTTAGCACTCTATCATATTTATTTTGAGAAGGTGAACAATTCCCTTCCTGTTTTAGTTTATTAAATGATGAAGTTTCATCTTTAAAGACAAAGCAGGAAAAGATTTAGTGTYTTACAAGTGGAGGTTATGAAATGACAGCTTTCAAATTGCTTAGCATTTGTAGGAATCGTTATGGTGGAAAAGCTGAGCAACTATTTTGGCTCCAGAATACTTATATGCAGTCAGGAAAGCAAGATGGCAGGATAAAGATAAAAAAAAAAATTCATTGTGACAACATTATTTTACAAAAGAATTACAGTTTTTCTTCAGAAACCTTGGCACAGTTTCAAATGTCAAAACTGCTTTTGTTTTGCTACAAGAAGTTATAYGTTGACTACATGAAACTGACTTTTCCCTAAAAATTAATTTTTAATATAGAAGTTTTCAGTCCTGAGTTATTCAGCTCCCCAAAAAAAGACAGTAGTACAACTGATCTGTTATTTCTGATGATGTAGAAGATAGGTGTTAAACCCCAAACCTAATTCACTTACTGATTTGTTGCATATAACTGAAAGTGAAAAAAAAATGGAAAATTTTAGAAATTTAAAAAGTGGCAGCCTTGACTGTTACATAAGGACCAGATTTTATAAAGGAACTTCCATATATGACTAAAATACA